>NW_028270181.1:46130295-46425807 GCF_037043375.1 Chiloscyllium plagiosum
TCTCCTTCACCCCCCTCTCCTGCCCCCACCTCACCTTCCCCACCTCTCCTTCCCCCACCTCACCTTCCCACCTCTCCCACCCCCACCTCTCCCTCCCCCACCTCTCCTTCCCCACCTCTCCTTCCCCCACCTCTCCTTTCCCACCTCTCCCACCCCCACCTCTCCTTCCCCACCTCTCCTTCCCCCACCTCTCCCACCCCCACCTCTCCTTCCCCACCTCTCCTCCCCCACCTCTCCTTCCCCCACCTCTCCTTCCCCCACCTCTCCTTCCCCCACCTCTCCTTCACCCACCTCTCCCACCCCCCCCTCTCCTTCCCCACCTCTCCTTCCCCCACCTCTCCTTCACCCACCTCTCCCACCCCCACCTCTCCTTCCCCCACCTCTCCCTCCCCCACCTCTCCTTCCCCCACCTCTCCCACCCCCACCTCTCCTTCCCCCACCTCTCCCTCCCCCACCTCTCCTTCCCCCACCTCTCCCACCCCCACCTCTCCTTCCCCCACCACTCCCTCCCCCACCTCTCCATCCCCCACCTCTCCCACCCCCACCTCTCCTTCCCCCACCTCTCCTTCCCCCACCTCTCCTTCCCCCACCTGTCCTTCCCCCAACTCTTCTTCCCCCACCTCTCCTTCCCCCACCTCTCCATCCCCCACCTCTCCCACCCCCACCTCTCCTTCCCCCACCTCTCCTTCCCCCACCTCTCCCACTCCCACCTCTCCTTCCCCCACCTCTCCCACCCCCACCTCTCCCTCCCCCGCCTCTCCTTCCCCCACCTCTCCTTCCCCCACGTCTCCTTCCCCCACCTCTCCTTCCCCCACCTCTCCTTCCCCCACCTCTCCTTCCCCCACCTCTCCTTCCCCCACCTCTCCTTCCCACACCTCTCCGTCCCCCACCTCTCCTTCCCCCACCTCTCCTTCCCCCACTCTCCTTCCCCCACCTCTCCTTCCCCCACCTCTCCCACCCCCCTCTCTCCTTCCCCCACCTCTCCCACCCCCACCTCTCCTTCCCCACCTCTCCTTCCCCCACCTCTCCCTCCCCCACCTCTCCCACTCCCACCTCTCCTTCCCCCACCTCTCCTTCCCCCACCTCTCCCACTCCCACCTCTCCTTCCCCCACCTCTCCTTCCCCCACCTCTCCTTCCCCCACCTCTCCCACTCCCACCTCTCCTTCCCCACCTCTCCTTCCCCCACTTCTCCTTCCCCCACCTCTCCTTCCCCCACCTCTCCTTCCCCCACCTCTCCCACCCCCCTCTCTCCTTCCCCCACCTCTCCCACCCCCACCTCTCCCTCCCCCACCTCTCCTTCCCCACCTCTCCTTCCCCACCTCTCCCTCCCCCACCTCTCCCACTCCCACCTCTCCTTCCCCCACCTCTCCTTCCCCCACCTCTCCCACTCCCACCTCTCCTTCCCCACCTCTCCTTCCCCCACCTCTCCCACTCCCACCTCTCCTTCCCCACCTCTCCTTCCCCCACCTCTCCCACTCCCACCTCTCCTTCCCCACCTCTCCTTCCCCCACCTCTCCTTCCCCCCCCTCTCCGTCCCCCACCTCTCCTTCCCCCACCTCTCCTTCCCCCACCTCTCCCACTCCCACCTCTCCGTCCACCACCTCTCCTTCCCCCACCTCTCCTTCCCCCACCTCTCCTTCCCCCACTTCTCCTTCTGCCCCCCTCTCCTTCCCCACCTCTCCTTCCCCCACCTCTCCTTCCCCACCTCTCCTTCCCCCGCCTCTCCTTCCCCCACCTCTCCTTCCCCCACCTCTCCTTCCCCACCTCTCCTTCCCCCACCTCTCCTTCCCCCACCTCTCCCACCCCCACCTCTCCTTCCCCCACCTCTCCTTCCCCCACCTCTCCCACCCCCACCTCTCCGTCCCCCACCTCTCCTTCCCCCACCTCTCCCACCCCCACCTCTCCCTCCCCCACCTCTCCTTCCCCACCTCTCCTTCCCCCACCTCTCCTTCCCCCACCTCTCCCACCCCCACCTCTCCTTCCCCACCTCTCCTTCCCCCACCTCTCCTTCCCCCACCTCTCCTTCCCCCACCTCTCCTTCCCCCACCTCTCCTTCCCCCACCTCTCCTTCCCCCACCTCTCCTTCCCCACCTCTCCTTCCCCCACCTCTCCTTCCCCCACCTCTCCCACTCCCACCTCTCCTTCCCCCACCTCTCCTTCCCCCACCTCTCCTTCCCCCACCTCTCCTTCCCCCACCTCTCCTTCCCCCACCTCTCCCTCCCCCACCTCTCCTTCCCCCACCTCTCCCACCCCCACCTCTCCTTCCCCCACCTCTCCTTCCCCCACCTCTCCCACCCCCACCTCTCCGTCCCCCACCTCTCCTTCCCCCACCTCTCCTTCCCCCACCTCTCCCACCCCCCCCTCTCCTTCCCCCACCTCTCCCACCCCCACCTCTCCCTCCCCCACCTCTCCTTCCCCACCTCTCCTTCCCCCACCTCTCCCTCCCCCACCTCTCCCACTCCCACCTCTCCTTCCCCCACCTCTCCTTCCCCACCTCTCCTTCCCCACCTCTCCTTCCCCCACCTCTCCCACTCCCACCTCTCCTTCCCCCACCTCTCCTTCCCCACCTCTCCTCCCCCACCTCTCCTTCCCCCACCTCTCCCACTCCCACCTCTCCTTCCCCCACCTCTCCTTCCCCACCTCTCCTTCCCCCACCTCTCCTTCCCCCACCTCTCCCACTCCCACCTCTCCTTCCCCCACCTCTCCTTCCCCCACCTCTCCTTCCCCCACCTCTCCCACTCCCACCTCTCCTTCCCCCACCTCTCCTTCCCCCACCTCTCCTTCCCCCACCTCTCCTTCCCCCACCTCTCCTTCCCCCACCCTCTCCTCCCCCACCTCTCCTTCCCCCACCTCTCCCTCCCCCACCTCTCCTTCCCCACCTCTCCTTCCCCCACCTCTCCTTCCCCCACCTCTCCTTCCCCCACCTCTCCTTCCCCACCTCTCCTTCCCCCACCTCTCCTTCCCCCCCTCTCCTTCCCCCACCTCTCCTTCCCCCACCTCTCCTTCCCAACCTCTCCTTCCCCCACCTCTCCTTCCCCCACCTCTCCTTCCCCCACCTCTCCCACCCCCACCTCTCCTTCCCCCACCTCTCCTTCCCCCACCTCTCCTTCCCCCACCTCTCCTTCCCCCACCTCTCCCACTCCCACCTCTCCTTCCCCCACCTCTCCTTCCCCCACCTCTCCTTCCCCCACCTCTCCTTCCCCCACCTCTCCTTCCCCCCCCTCTCCTTCCCCCACCTCTCCTTCCCCCACCTCTCCTTCCCCCACCTCTCCTTCCCCCCCCACTCCTTCCCCCACCTCTCCTTCCCCCACCTCTCCTTCCCCCACCTCTCCTTCCCCCACTCTCCTTCCCCCACCTCTCCTTCCCCCACCTCTCCTTCCCCCACCTCTCCTTCCCCCACCTCTCCTTCCCCCACCTCTCCCACCCCCACCTCTCCTTCCCCCACCTCTCCTTCCCCCACCTCTCCTTCCGCCCCCCTCTCCTTCCCCCACCTCTCCTTCCCCCACCTCTCCTTCCCCCACCTCTCCCTCCCCCACCTCTCCTTCCCCCACCTCTCCTTCCCCCACCTCTCCTTCCCCCACCTCTCCTTCCCCCACCTCTCCTTCCCCCACCTCTCCTTCCCCCACCTCTCCTTCCCCACCTCTCCTTCCCCCACCTCTCCTTCCCCCACCTCTCCTCCCCCACCTCTCCTTCCCCCACCTCTCCTTCCCCCAACTCTCCTTCCCCCACCTCTCCTTCCCCACCTCTCCTTCCCCCACCTCTCCTTCCCCCACCTCTCCTTCCCCACCTCTCCTTCCCCCACCTCTCCTTCCCCCACCTCTCCTTCCCCCACCTCTCCTTCCCCCACCTCTCCTTCCCCCCACCTCTCCTTCCCCCACCTCTCCTTCCCCACCTCTCCTTCCCCCACCTCTCCTTCCCCCACCTCTCCTTCCCCCACCTCTCCGTCCCCCACCTCTCCTTCCCCCCAACTCTCCTTCCCCCCCTCTCCTTCCCCCACCTCTCCATCCCCCACCTCTCCTCCCCCACCTCTCCTTCTCCCCCTCTCCTTCCCCCACCTCTCCATTCCCCACCTCTCCCACCCCCCCCTCTCCTTCCCCCAAATCTCCATCCCCCCCCCTCTCCTCCCCCACCTCTCCTTCCCCCCCTCTCCTTCCCCCACCTCTCCTTCCCCCACCTCACCTTCCCCCACCTCTCCTTCCCCCACCTCTCCTTCCCCCACCTCTCCTTCCCCCACCTCTCCTTCCCCCAACTCTCCTTCCCCCCCTCTCCTTCCCCCACCTCTCCATCCCCCACCTCTCCTCCCCCACCTCTCCTTCCCCCCCTCTCCTTCCCCCACCTCTCCCACCCCCACCTCTCCGTCCCCCACCTCTCCTCCCCCACCTCTCCTTCCCCCCCTCTCCTTCCCCCACCTCTCCCACCCCCACCTCTCCCTCCCCCACCTCTCCTTCCCCCACCTCTCCCACCCCCACCTCTCCGTCCCCCACCTCTCCCTCCTCCACCTCTCCCTCCCCCACCTCTCCATCCCCCACCTCTCCTCCCCCACCTCTCCATCCCCCACCTCTCCCTCCTCCACCTCTCCTTCCCCCACCTCTCCTTCCCCCACCTCTCCCACCCCCACCTCTCCGTCCCCCACCTCTCCTCCCCCACCTCTCCTTCCCCCCCTCTCCTCCCCCCACCTCTCCCTCCCCACCTCTCCTTCCCCCACCTCTCCTTCCCCACCTCTCCTTCCCCACCTCTCCTTCCCCACCTCTCCTTCCCCCACCTCTCCTTCCCCACCTCTCCTCCCCCACCTCTCCTTCCCCCACCTCTCCTTCCCCACCTCTCCTCCCCCACCTCTCCTCCCCCCACCTCTCCTTCCCCCACCTCTCCTTCCCCACCTCTCCTTCCCCACCTCTCCTTCCCCCACCTCTCCTTCCCCACCTCTCCTCCCCCACCTCTCCTCCCCCCACCTCTCCTTCCCCCACCTCCTCTTCCCCACCTCTCCTCCCCCACCTCTCCTCCCCCACCTCTCCTCCCCCACCTCTCCCTCCCCCCCTCTCCCACCCCCACCTCTCCCACCCCCACCTCTCCTTCCCCCTCCTCTCCCTCCCCCACCTCTCCTCCCCCACCTCTCCCTCCCCCCCCTCTCCCACCCCCACCTCTCCGTAACCCACCTCTCCTTCCCCCTCCTCTCCCACCCCCACCTCTCCTTCCCCCACCTCTCCTTCCCCCCCTCTCCCACCCCCACCTCTCCCACCCCCACCTCTCCTTCCCCCACCTCTCCTTCCCCCACCTCTCCCACCCCCCCCTCTCCTTCCCCACCTCTCCTTCCCCACCTCTCCTTCCCCCTCCTCTCCTCCCCCACCTCTCCTTCCCCCACCTCTCCCTCCCCCACCTCTCCTTCCCCCACCTCTCCTTCCCCCACCTCTCCCTCCCCCACCTCTCCTTCCCCCCCTCTCCTTCCCCCACCTCTCCTTCCCCCTCCTCTCCTCCCCCCACCTCTCCTTCCCCCACCTCTCCTTCCCCCTCCTCTCCTCCCCCACCTCTCCATCCCCCACCTCTCCCACCCCCACCTCTCCCTCCCCCACCTCTCCTTCCCCCACCTCTCCCACCCCCACCTCTCCTTCCCCCACCTCTCCTTCCCCCACCTCTCCTTCCCCCACCTCTCCTTCCCCCACCTCTCCTTCCCCCACCTCTCCGTCCCCCACCTCTCCTTCCCCCACCTCTCCTTCCCCCACCTCTCCTCCCCCACCTCTCCTCCCCCCACCTCTCCTCCCCCACCTCTCCTCCCCCACCTCTCCTCCCCCACCTCTCCTCCCCCCACCTCTCCCTCCCCACCTCTCCCTCCCCACCTCTCCTCCCCCACCTCTCCTCCCCCCACCTCTCCTCCCCCACCTCTCCGTCCCCCCACCTCTCCTTCCCCCACCTCTCCTTCCCCACCTCTCCCTCCCCCCCCTCTCCCTCCCCCCCCTCTCCTCCCCCCACCTCTCCTCCCCCACCTCTCCGTCCCCCACCTCTCCTTCCCCCCCCTCTCCTTCCCCCACCTCTCCTCCCCCCACCTCTCCTCCCCCACCTCTCCTCCCCCACCTCTCCTCCCCCACCTCTCCTCCCCCCACCTCTCCCTCCCCACCTCTCCTCCCCCACCTCTCCTCCCCCCACCTCTCCTCCCCCACCTCTCCGTCCCCCCACCTCTCCTCCCCCACCTCTCCTCCCCCCACCTCTCCTCCCCCACCTCTCCTCCCCCACCTCTCCTCCCCCCCACCTCTCCTCCCCCACCTCTCCTCCCCCCACCTCTCCTCCCCCCACCTCTCCTCCCCCCACCTCTCCCTCCCCCCCCTCTCCTCCCCCCACCTCTCCTCCCCCACCTCTCCGTCCCCCACCTCTCCTTCCCCCCCCTCTCCTTCCCCCCCCTCTCCTTCCCCCACCTCTCCTCCCCCACCTCTCCCACCCCCACCTCTCCTTCCCCCACCTCTCCTTCCCCCTCCTCTCCTCCCCCACCTCTCCATCCCCCACCTCTCCCACCCCCTCCTCTCCCTCCCCCACCTCTCCTTCCCCCACCTCTCCCACCCCCACCTCTCCTTCCCCCACCTCTCCTTCCCCCACCTCTCCTTCCCCCACCTCTCCTTCCCCCCCCTCTCCTTCCCCCCCCTCTCCTTCCCCCACCTCTCCTCCCCCACCTCTCCTACCCCCACCTCTCCCTCCGCACCTCTCCTCCCCCACCTCTCCGTCCCCCACCTCTCCTTCCCCCACCTCTCCTTCCCCCACCTCTCCCTCCCCCACCTCTCCCTCCCCCACCTCTCCTCCCCCCACCTCTCCTCCCCCCCCTCTCCTCCCCCACCTCTCCTTCCCCCCCCTCTCCTTCCCCCCCCTCTCCCTCCCCCACCTCTCCGTCCCCCACCTCTCCTCCCCCCCCTCTCCTCCCCCACCTCTCCTTCCCCCCCCTCTCCTTCCCCCACCTCTCCTTCCCCCCCCTCTCCTTCCCCCACCTCTCCTTTCCCCACCTCTCCCCCCCCACCTCTCCTTCCCCCACCTCTCCTCCCCCACCTCTCCTTCCCCCCCCTCTCCTTCCCCCACCTCTCCTCCCCCACCTCTCCTCCCCCCACCTCTCCCTCCGCACCTCTCCTCCCCCACCTCTCCTCCCCTCACCTCCCCCCCCCCACCTCTCCTTCCCCCACCTCTCCTCCCCCACCTCTCCTCCCCCCACCTCTCCCTCCGCACCTCTCCTCCCCCACCTCTCCTTCCCCCACCTCTCCTTCCCCCACCTCTCCGTCCCCCACCTCTCCTTCCCCCACCTCTCCTCCCCCACCTCTCCGTCCCCCACCTCTCCTCCCCCACCTCTCCTTCCCCCACCTCTCCTCCCCCCACCTCTCCCTCCGCACCTCTCCTCCCCCACCTCTCCTCCCCCCACCTCTCCTTCCCCCACCTCTCCGTCCCCCACCTCTCCTCCCCCACCTCTCCTCCCCCACCTCTCCTCCCCCACCTCTCCGTCCCCCACCTCTCCTCCCCCACCTCTCCTTCCCCCACCTCTCCTTCCCCCACCTCTCCTTCCCCCACCTCTCCGTCCCCCACCTCTCCGTCCCCCACCTCTCCGTCCCCCACCTCTCCTTCCCCCACCTCTCCCTCCCCCACCTCTCCTTCCCCACCTCTCCGTCCCCCACCTCTCCTTCCCCCACCTCTCCTTCCCCCACCTCTCCTCCCCCACCTCTCCTTCCCCACCTCTCCGTCCCCCACCTCTCCTTCCCCCACCTCTCCTTCCCCCACCTCTCCTTCCCCCACCTCTCCTTCCCCCACCTCTCCTTCCCCCACCTCTCCTTCCCCCACCTCTCCTCCCCCACCTCTCCTTCCCCCACCTCTCCTTCCCCCACCTCTCCTCCCCCACCTCTCCTTCCCCACCTCTCCGTCCCCCACCTCTCCTTCCCCCACCTCTCCTTCCCCCACCTCTCCTTCCCCCACCTCTCCTTCCCCCACCTCTCCTTCCCCCACCTCTCCTTCCCCCACCTCTCCTCCCCCACCTCTCCGTCCCCCACCTCTCCTTCCCCCACCTCTCCTTCCCCCACCTCTCCTCCCCCACCTCTCCTTCCCCACCTCTCCGTCCCCCACCTCTCCTTCCCCCACCTCTCCGTCCCCCACCTCTCCTTCCCCCACCTCTCCTTCCCCCACCTCTCCTTCCCCCACCTCTCCTTCCCCCACCTCTCCTTCCCCCACTTCTCCTTCCCCCACCTCTCCTTCCCCCCCCCACTCCTTCCCCACCCCACTCCTTCCCCACCCCACTCCTTCCCCACCTCTCCTTCCCCCATCACACTGTGCGAGATAGGGGACTCTGCGACCCCCCATCAGGCACTCTGCTTCCCTTCCCAAGAACAAAGACACGGAGGAGTTCGTCCAAAACTATTTATTCATTTCTGCAGAACCGGGTGTTACCTCAATGGCTTCCCACGAGGCACACACACAGATTGTAATCCCCGCACGTTATATACATGTAGGAGTGGGCGGGGCCTTCTACTGTCTCAGCCAATCAGTGTTAAAGTTCCCCACTGTCCTCCTGATGGATGAGATTATTTGGTTATTCACCCAGCCAATCAGTGTTCGAGTTCCCCGCTTCTCCCTTATATGGATGATGACGTACAGCCGTGGTTGTGGGCGCTCCCTCAGCCACGAGGAAAGCTGTTTCCATTGTTCCATTCATGAAAATCTGGGGGAGTGTCTGCTCGTGCTTACTACAAGGTAGAGAAGACTAAAATGGTGGCTTTGTACTTACTATGTGCTTACTACAGCAGTTAATGATTTAAAAATTACACCACCCCCTACAACTCCCCCGTGTCTTTTCTTACGGTTTGTAATTTTTAAACTGGGAGTTTCTTCTCCAGTGCGTCCAATAGCTCCCGAGCTTGTTTATCAAGCTGCCCGTCTCTAATGCTACCCCCGCTCAAGAGAGATTCAGACTGTTCTATCTCGAGGTTCATCCTTTCAACCTGCCCATAGGGAACATCCCTCTTAGTAAGGGCGGTTTCGATCAGTCGCTGAGTTAACCCCCTGGCACAGGGAATGATGCAACACCCGAGGGCAGTGAGTACCCCTGCCACCACTATACATGAGACGAGAAAGGAAACGACTACCCCCATCCATTTACCGAACCAAGCTTCCAACCAACCCGTGAGGCCAGAATCGATGCCCGAGTTTTCGGCGAGTTCATCCGCCAATGTGGTGAGCCCATCCAGGGCGCGGGTGATGGACCCATCAGGGGCTGTGTTGTTGGGGATGAAAGTGCAGCACTGAGTGCCTATCATGACACAAACACCCCCCTTCTCTGCCAACATCATGTCTAAGGCCAACCTATTTTCCCACGCCATTCTGCTAGTGGCGTCTAGTTGTTCTGCTATTCCCTTCACTGCATCCCGAGTATAATTAATGAACCTCTGCTGATTGTAGTAAATATAATTAATCCAATCCACGTTCTTATTGATGGTAACCCACCAGAACAGTGACGACTCAAAACCCGCCGCTATCTGGTTCCTAGCCTTGTATTCATCAGGAACACCCCTGGGGACCCCTATGACATCTAAATATATATTATCATCAAAAGAGGTCTCCAAAGCCCTCTTAGTTCTTCTACTGGAACGGGGTTGCTCTTGTTTTTCGAATGCCAGGGTGAATGGGATGGCCAATTGAACGATTGCACAAGTGCCCGCCCATTTTCGGGGCAGGGTCTGTCGCAGAACCCTCCCACCACAGTACCACCAGAGGTCTGCCCTAGGCACATGAATGTGGGAGTAATTCCTGCCCCCGGTAGTTTCGTTGACCCGCCGAATTGATCCGCTGCACTTGTCAAATGTCCCCACATCATTGTCCCATTGCGGTCCCGTCCGAGAGACGCAGGCTTGGTGCGTACCCGTTACCCCTGTGAATGACGGAGGGCGGGGCGCCCCTTTAGACCTGACGGGAGGAAACTTCAAACTTAAGGGTCGACAAGTGGGGTCGTTCCAGGCCTCTCGGTCCTGGTACAGCCTTACCATGCAGTCCAAGGCTTGTGGATGTTTCTCCCATCCCAGCGGGAATGGGACCACCTGAGGGTTAGGACGGGCACCCCTTCTGTCCTGCCTGGCCCCCCAACCCTAATACCCAGGATCGTTCCATTAAGGCTCGTCCCGTTGTTCCCCAAGGTCTTTATGGTCAGATAGAGTGGATTGCACTGATTCTGCTCACAATTCCGCCCAGGGGTGATGGGATCACGGACAATTGACACCATAGCCTGGACCCCGGGGGCCGGAGGCCTATTGATGCCTTCTTTGCCATGCAACTGTAATACTAACGTCTGACCCTGGAATCCCCTTTCTCTCTCTAGGTTACGCTTAGTCTGATTCAGTTCACTTTTAGTCGCACAGGGCACCAACCCACATAGGTCTAAACTAAGTGTCTGTGTTGGCTTGTTGGCGGGAACGGAGATGGAGAGCCACCGACGGTCCTCTGCCTGTTTTTTTCCCAGAGGCCGAATTGGGTAACACGCACACTATGACCCAGCCGAAGGATAATGACAAAGCAAGTTAACAATACGATTGACTGCATTTTGTTGCAACACTCGTGTCCGGCCGGAGGACACAGTCCTTTAAACTCGCCAAAGTCCAATTAGTCTGTTCTCAGGGTCTCTGTTCCTTAGATGCCTCTGTCAGAGAGGTTTGTTCGTCCTCCGTCGGTTGTGGCACCGGTCCCTTGATCCGAGTATAATGTGTCCAGCCCTTTTCGGCCGTGCGGACAGCCGTTTCGGTCGTCAAAAGTACTAGGAAGGGACCGTCCCAAGTTGTTTCGAGGGTGCGTTGCTTCCAGCTTTTAATCAGGACCCACTGACCCGGCTTGACGGTGTGCACCGCAAACTCGAGGGGCGGCGTCTGTGCCAAAAGTCCCTGTTGGCGTAAACGAGATAGAGCAGACCCCAGAGCCACCACATATTTTTGCACAAACATGTCCCGAGACTCGAATAAGGGAGGTTCTCCCTTCGGCCCATGGAACGGGAGGCCAAACAGCATTTCGTAAGGGGAGACGCCCAAATCCCGTCTTGGCTGGGTGCGAATTTGCAACAGGGCGAGGGGTAGGCATTTGGTAACTGTCTTCAGGCCCTGCCTCCCTTCCCAAGAGATGGGGTATTGGCGCACTCTGACGTCGGGGCTCTGGGGCTTTAATTTTACCTCCACAGGTCGAATTGCGAGCCCCCCCCGGTTCCCTTTGGCGACCCAAACCCTAGGGTCTATCTCTGTCAATCGGGACTCACTAAGGTATGACATGGTAATGGCTAATTCTTCCTCCTCTCCCACTTCTATTCGTAGTCCGAAACGGACTATTAAATCCCGTCCCAACAACCCATAGGGAAGGTGCGGGAGGTGAAGGAGTTCTACTTGGAGCTCCTCCTCCTCCAGCCGCAAGGGTTGTGGTTCAAATATTCTTGCACTGAAAACCCCACCCTTTACTCCTGAAATGTTTAATGTTTTAACCTGGAAGCCAACCCCCCTAGGATGGAGGGGGATTGAGGACCTGCCGGCGCCTGTGTCAACTAAGAAAGTAACATCTTGTCTAAATGGGCCCACCCGTAAATTTACCAGGGGTTCTTGGTAGGCCCGTGTTCCGATCCTCCCCTGACTTCCCTAATCCATTTGTTCGCGCTCCATTTCATACATCCCTTCTCGCTCCCTTTTAAAATCGGGACAATCCCTCTTGAAGTGTCCCAGTTTCCCGCAATGGTAAGATCCGGCCGCCTGAGGCCGTTCAATTCCATAAGATCCTCCTCTCCCACTTCTGCCCCGTCTCGCTCCTCTCCCTCTCCAACTTTTCCTCGACCTTCCTCTTTCCATCCCATAACCTTCTTCCCCCATTCCGTTGGATTTACAAGCTTCCCGTACGGCTGCCACCATCATTTTTGTCTTCTGTTTCTCCCTTATTACATCCCTCTGAACGTACACCTTCTGTGCTTCCCGTAATAATTCTGCAACATCTTTTTCAGCCCAATCCTCCACTTTCTGTAATTTCTTCTGAATGTCAGGCCATGACTTAGTCACAAAGTGCACCTTAAGCATGCCCTTGCCTATTTCCCCATCGGGGTCTAAATCTGAATACTTTCGTATGAACTCCCGCAAACGGTCTAAAAAACTCACTCGGGGATTCATCCTTTTTCTGTCCAACTTCAAATGCTTTCGCTAAATTCCGCTGTTTAGGCACGCAGGTTTTGATTCCCCTGATTATAAGGCTTCTGAGATCTGTCATATTAGCCCGTCCTCCCTCGTCATTATGATCCCACCGGGGGTCCTCTAAGGGGTACTTCTGCTCTCCACGCTGAGGGCCGTCCTGATGCTCCCTATCCCAAATGGCCATTGCACTATTCCGGATCATGACAATTTCATCGTAATTAAATAGTATTCTCATCATGGCCTGCAATTCGGCCCATGTGTATATACTGGGCCCCAGAAATTGATCTAATTGTGTTCCCACACTGACGGGGTCGTCCAGTAGACGGGGTAGTTCATTACGGAGTTGTCGGATATCCCCAGAATTTAAAGGTTGTACTACGAATCCGGTCCATTCGTTCCCAAACGGCACCTCTCGTAAAGGGTTCATCTGTTCAACATTGTTAACCCTCTCAGCACCCAATCTCTCTTCTTGATCTCTCCGCTTCTCAATTCAGGCTGATCTCCTAATGCCTGGGGTGGGCTCTTCTTCCCTTCCTGTGTCCCCCCCCAGCAGGCTCTCCCTCACTGAGCATGACCTGCCGGGAACCGGGATTATCCGACGCAGGAGGGAGGTCCGCGCTGGACACCTGGCCGTGCGTGGGTTGTACATACGGGGGCGGGGCAGAAAGGGGCAAATCGTCGGTGAGGACGTCCCAAGACTTCTGGGGCTTTCTCGGGTCTGTTTGGGGAATCAGAGGATAGAGACTTGTGGGGTCCCCGCAGTCACTCGCCAACCAGGCGGCGGCGTATTTGCTCTCTTCTGGGTCAAACGGTTGTTTTCTGTTAACATATATATTTAGGAGTTGACACACCCAGTCTTCATCAGACCCATACTCGGGCCAAACTACCGAGGGGGCGCGGATAGGTTCTTTGGTCCATATAAAACAACAATATTTTATCATAGTCTCTTTCTTTAAGTCCTTTGTCCTACTACTTTCCGTCCATAAACTCAATTTCCGACCTAGTGGACTATCGGGGGGTATTTCTTTTCCATTTACAGTCCTCCCTGACTTGTCCTTAGTGGACCTAAAAGTCTGATTTCCCATGGTCTATCTTTGGTCCTGGTCTTAAACGCCTAAAGCATTTTCACAGATGACCGTCAAAACCACAATTTCCCATGGTCTATCTTCGGTCCTGGTCTTAAACGCCTAAAGCATTTTCACAGATGACCGTCAAAACCACAATTTCCCATGGTCTATCTTCGGTCCTGGTCTTAAACACCTAAAGCATTTTCACAGATGACCGTCAAAACCACGTGGCCAACAAGGAAGAACAAAAAAAATCTCTTACCTTGATCCGTGCACGGAGTTGTCTGGCCTTTTTAAATGTGTGTACCCCCGTGTATAGTCACTAACCGGTCGTCCCAGCACTCGTCCGTGTGTTCCTTTTCTCGGGATCCAAAATTATTTTAATGAGCCGGGTCACTCTCTTGGCCGACGGCTGACGGACCAAGCCAATCCAGTGAGCAGTATAAATATATACCAGACGCGTCTTTTTGTATCAGACTTGATCCACGAGCCGAAGAGAGCCCCGGCAATAATTATTGCATCCCGGAAGAGCCCCCAGTTGTGCGAGATAGGGGACTCTGCGACCCCCATCAGGCACTCTGCTTCCCTTCCCAAGAACAAAGACACGGAGGAGTTCGTCCAAAACTATTTATTCAATTCTGCAGAACCGGGTGTTACCTCAATGGCTTCCCACGAGGCACACACACAGATTGTAATCCCCGCACGTTATATACATGTAGGAGTGGGCGGGGCCTTCTACTGTCTCAGCCAATCAGTGTTAAAGTTCCCCACTGTCCTCCTGATGGATGAGATTATTTGGTTATTCACCCAGCCAATCAGTGTTCGAGTTCCCCGCTTCTCCCTTATATGGATGATGACATACAGCCGTGGTTGTGGGCGGTCCCTCAGCCACGAGGAAAGCTGTTTCCATTGTTCCATTCATGAAAATCTGGGGGAGTGTCTGCTCGTGCTTACTACAGGGTAGAGAAGACTAAAATGGTGGCTTTGTACTTACTATGTGCTTACTACAGCAGTTAATGATTTAAAAATTACACCACCCCCTACATAGAGGAGACCGCATCGGGAGCAATGGATACAATAGATGATATTAGTGGATGTGCAGGTAAAACTTTGATGGATGTGGAAAGCTCCTTTGGGGCCTTGGATAGAGGTGAGGGAGGAGGTGTGGGCGCAGGTTTTACAGTTCCTGCGGTGGCAGGGGAAAGTGCCAGGATGGGAGGGTGGGTCGTAGGGGGGCGTGGACCTGACCAGGTAGTCACGGAGGGAACGGTCTTTGCGGAAGGCGGAGAGTGGTGGGGAGGGAAATATATCCCTGGTGGTGGGGTCTGTTTGGAGGTGGCGGAAATGTCGGTGGATGATTTGGTTTATGCGAAGGTTGGTAGGGTGGAAGGTGAGCACCAGGGGCGTTC
Organism: Chiloscyllium plagiosum; assembly: GCF_037043375.1. Classification (NCBI taxonomy): domain Eukaryota; kingdom Metazoa; phylum Chordata; class Chondrichthyes; order Orectolobiformes; family Hemiscylliidae; genus Chiloscyllium; species Chiloscyllium plagiosum. The sequence goes on from NW_028270181.1 coordinate 46,144,925, forward strand.
TGTCCTTGTTGCGGTTGGAGGGGTTGGGTCTGAGGGCGGAGGTGCGGGATGTGGATGAGATGCGTTGGAGGGCATCTTTAACCACGTGGGAAGGGAAATTGCGGTCTCTAAAGAAGGAGGCCATCTGGTGTGTTCTATGGTGGAACCGCTCCTCCTGGGAGCAGATACGGTGGAGGCGGAGGAATTGGGAATACGGGATGGCATTTTTGCAAGAGGTAGGGTGGGAAGAGGTGTAATTCAGGTAGCTGTGGGAGTCACTGATGTGACGACCGACTTGACACTGACATCTTCTACAAACCCACCGACTCCCACAGCTACCTGGATTACACCTCTTCCGACCCTACCTCTTGCAAAAATGCCATCCCGTATTCCCAATTCCTCCGCCTCCACCGTATCTGCTCCCAGGAGGAGCGGTTCCACCATAGAACACACCAGATGGCCTCCTTCTTTAGAGACCGCAATTTCCCTTCCCACGTGGTTAAAGATGCCCTCCAACGCATCTCATCCACATCCCGCACCTCCGCCCTCAGACCCAACCCCTCCAACCGTAACAAGGACAGAACGCCCCTGGTGCTCACCTTCCACCCTACCAACCTTCGCATAAACCAAATCATCCGCCGACATTTCCGCCACCTCCAAACAGACCCCACCACCAGGGATATATTTCCCTCCCCACCACTCTCCGCCTTCCGCAAAGACCGTTCCCTCCGTGACTACCTGGTCAGGTCCACGCCCCCCTACGACCCACCCTCCCATCCTGGCACTTTCCCCTGCCACCGCAGGAACTGTAAAACCTGCGCCCACAGCTCCTCCCTCACCTCTATCCAAGGCCCTAAAGGAGCCTTCCACATCCATCAAAGTTTTACCTGCACATCCACTAATATCATCTATTGTATCCGTTGCTCCCGATGCGGTCTCCTCTACATTGGGGAGACTGGGCGCCTCCAAGCAGAGCGCTTTAGGGAACATCTCCGAGACACCCGCACCAATCAACCAAATCGCCCAGTGGCTTAACATTTCAACTCCCCCTCCCACTCTGCCGAGGATATGGAGGTGCTGGGCCTCCTCCACCGCCGCTCCCTCACCACCAGACGCATGGAAGAAGAACGCCTCATCTTCCGCCTCGGAACACTTCAACCCCAGGGCATCAATGTGGATTTCAACAGTTTCCTCATTTCCCCTTCCCCCACCTCATCCTAGCTTCTAACCTCCAGAAACTCCATCCCCTGACCTGTCCGGACTTGTCCAACCTGCCCAGCTCCTTTTCCACCTATCCACTCCACCCTCTCCTCCCTGACCTATCACCTTCATCTCCTTCCCCACTCACCTATTGTACTCGATGCCACTCTCTCCCCACCCCCACCCTCCTCTAGCTTATCTCTCCACGCTTCAGGCTCTCTGCCTTTATTCCTGATGAAGGGCTTTTGCCCGAAACGTCAATTTTGCCTGTCCTCGGATGCTGCCTGAATTGCTGTGCTCTTCCAGCACCACTGATCCAGAATCTGGTTTCCAGCATCTGCAGTCATTGTTTTTACCTCCTTGGACTGAGATACTTAGTGTTCGCAATCATCATGTTTATAGATATAATGTGTCTAGACTATCTCACTCCACTCACCACCCCATCTCTCCCACCTCCCAATCACCCGAGCACTCTGAATAGGCAGCTGGAGAACAGAATACCACCGGCACCAGCTACTGGTGGGAGAATCAGAATGACATGAATAATTGGGATAAGAAGCATCTCAGCATCTACATGGATTCTCATTTTCAAAACAGAAATGTTTGTTTTCTCGGATGGAAAGAGCTGAAAACCGAAGCAGCAGAGTTGGAGTGGACACCCTGGATCACTTCCTCTGACACCAGAAGAAGCAGAGACTCAGCTCCTGCTACTTCCCACCTGGTTATCTTGGACAAATCATGGCTCTTTCCCCTTGCTCCACTGACCTTTGGCCTGTGCAGTGTCTCCAGCTCATTCACACTGGTCCCCAAAATGTTAAACCAAAACAGAACAGGAATTGTTGCAAAGACTCTGCAGGTTTGGCAGTATCTGTGGGAGAGAAATCAGAGTTACAGTTTCGGGTCCAGTGACCCTCTTCCAGGACAGAAATATTACCTCTGCTCCCTGAATTGGGAAACCTGTGTCCTTATCTTCATCTTCTTTCAGTTCTCTTGATATCTGCTAAATATTATATCTTCTCTGATCTCTCTGACAGATTTGCATCTGTAGAAGGGTTCCCTTTGATCCTCCATGGTCATTTCTTGCCCATCACCCACGGGAGTTTGAGCGTTTATCAGCTTTATGCAGTGATTAGTTCAATAACTCTGGAAACTGGATATTTCACCGCCCTTTTGAACTGAGCTCTGAACTTGGACAGAGCTGCCATATAAATAAGGGTGTTTGTGCAGCAGCTTACATTGCGCAGCATGTATCCAACTTGTTTACAGATGACATAGTCATAATCATTTAACTGATCTGGGACACGGATTATATATAAAACATATAATAGCCAGAGAATGATGAAATTTCCAGATATAACAGAGAGCAAAATCACTGCCTTAATTCTACTCTTCATCTCGGGGTCAACCTGCTTCCCTTCCTTACTCTGACCCCTCAGTCCCTTTTGGACTTGACTTGACTTAAATAAAATGCGTGCGATTGTCAGAACATTGAGGAACGCAATGAAAAAGAATGGCCCCAATGGGGTTAGAGCCACAGCAAATGAGCGGAATCCAATCCAGCGAGAGTCAGTGAAGTAGCTTCGCTTATTCCTGCAGTAAAATGGTATGTTCCTGATTATCTTTGTGGGCTCAAATCTAAAATACCAGGGAACATTTTTTAAACAAAGCAGAATCCCGGTTATTGAGAGAATGACAGATGCATTTTTCCCAGTGCAATATTTAGTTTTCAGTTTGTGGCAACAAAAGCTGACAAACCGATCGAAGGTGAATGCGATGGTGAACCAGACAGAACAGTCTATGGATGCACGGATCAGGACATGGATAACACTGCACACAGGAGTGATGTCCAGGAAACATACTGGGAAATAATAATAACGAAGTTGCCTGAGTATGACCTCACTGATAAGGACCAGTAGATCTGCTGCTGCCATCGCCACCAGATAGCGTGTTGTGCAGGGAGCAAGGCCACACTTTCCCTGGGATAGGATCATGATAGCCACGAAATTCACTGGCAGAAGGATAAAGGAAAAATGACTTAATATTAATGAGCACTCTTTTCTGAATAAGCTTACAAGCAATCTGCATTGTTGTTACAACAGCAATAAATATCAAACAGTCATCATAAAAAAAAGTGACTCTTTTCAGTGAGTCCTTGCATTAATTTACGGGGAGGAAAACAAATCATCAGAGTGCTGAAATATCAAAACAGGGCAGCTTTAAATCAACTGTCAGGAAAGTGAAAAGGTGTATTGGGGAAGGGGGAAAAAGTTTTTTTATGATCGGTTTGAGGGTAGATGCGGTTCAACAACAAATGGATGATGATCCGAGGCAGTGATAATCCATGCTGTTAAAATGTGATTTCCAGGTGGAGGTAAATGCTTCATGTTCAGGCACAATGAAAGATGAGGGAGTTGGGATTGTGGTAAATCTGGTCAAGTGCAAACCCCAACCATCTGTAAATATGATGGGGAATGACAGGCCGATCCTGTTGGTTGAACCAACATTGTGGGTGCATGGAGATAGAGGTAACAGTAACAAGATCCATTGCCAACCCCAGCAAAGCTGCACTAATTCTCCTCAGTTATCAACACATAACATCCAGGAAGGTGACTGTAGTGAATTGACACTGGATTCTTTACTTTCAATGTGGATTCCTGCAAGCTTTCGAAAATTAATAACATGCTGGTCATCATTCAGTTCAAAATGTACGGGAAGTTTACAAAGGCAAAATGTCGAGTTAAACTGGGTGTTGTTCAGAAGCTCAGGTGGATTTCACAGGGCACCTTTAGTAAAATAAACTGTCCAGGCATACACTGGAAATTCAGTGTTCCAGAAGATTTCTTGTGGACAGGTATTCTAAATTGAAAGTAACTACAGAGAGTTGTGAACACAGGCCAGATCATACACAAGCCAACCTTCCATCCATTGACTGAATGTACATTTCTTGTTGCCACAGAAAGCCAGCCAACACCATTAAAGACCCTCCCACCCCGGTTAAACTCTCCTCCAACCTCTTCCGTCAGTTCGGAGATACAAAACCATAAACACACAGAGCACTATGTTCAAGACTAGCTTCATCCCCATAGATATTTGCATTCTGAATGGACCTCTCAAATTGTAAACCCAATGTTGATCTTGCTTCTTGTGCACCTTCCTTGCAGCTGTACCTCTGTATCCCTCACTCTGTTCAATCACCCGATGGCCTTTGTGTCTTTCCATGGAATATTCGCGGCACTGCAAGCAAAACATGTATTTTCCCCCCACAATACAGAGGTAAACGTGACAATATAATAATAAATTATATCAAATCAACTCATGGTTCAGAAAAAACAGTAAACAACAGAGATGATGGAAGAGTAACCCTGTCTATCAGCAGAGCCAGTGGAATACCTTGTGAGGCAAGACACATTGCATGGTGTCTATAGCTGAACAGTGTGAAATGCCTGAGGATGGCTTGCTCAATGTTGGAGGGGTTGCTGCAATTTCAAAGGGACTGACATGGAATGTTGCATCACTGGGAAAGTTGCTGAAATGGCAGAGATGCTGCAACAATGAAAGATACCCCGAACAGTAACAGAGTTTGGGACAATGGCAGTCAGGGTCATTGTTGGAGTCAATGGCTCTGGGGGAAGTATTGGTTGAAAAGACAATGGTCCAGCTGGGAGTTGGAGAAGGTTTGGAGACATAGAGACTTGCAGCACAGAAAATAAAAATGCACTTTGCCCGATAGAATCCATGAAACAATTGCCTCCGAATTCTCATCCAGTTTTCCAGCATTAGCTCCATAACCCTGACATTTAAAGAGTTCTATGCTATCGGGGATCTGCTTCTACTACCCTGACAGGAAGTAAGTTCCACATTGTCACAACACTTCCGGTGGAAACCTCAAACCAGACCACAAAGGGGAAAACTTATATCCTTCTGTGCTGTCTATGCCCCTTATAACAATATACTTTTAAATGATGCCCCCTATCAATCTCCCCTGCTCCAAGGAAAACAATCCCAGTCCATCCCATCTCCCTTCATACCCAAAACTTTACTACCTTGGAGTCTTCCTGGAAAGTCTCCACCTTCTTTCAGACAATCAAAGTACTCCAACATTCTAGCTGTAGCCTGGCCAATATTTTATACAGTGCCAACATATTGTCCCTGCTCCTAAACTCTATGTCTCGCATTTAAAAGCCAAAAAATCCCAATACCTTCTCAACCATTTCATCGACCTGTCCTACTACCTTAAGACCTTCATGTGCACCAAGATCCCCTGATTCAGTATTTCCCAGGTTTCTATATTCATAATGTATCCCTTGTGTTTTGTGTCCCGCCAAGTGCATCAGCTCACATTCATGGATTGAATTCCAATTTCCAACAATTTTTGCATTACCAGTGAACTTATCCTGGAAATCCCCTGGTATACAGAGTTCACAGCATTTCCGAGTACCACCTTTTATCTTTCATTGAACATGTGGCTCTGTAATTTCCCTGTTTCCATGTTCAATACATCCCACTGCTCTGACATGGATTTACATAAACATTTCTGCTCTCGGTCTAATCACACCCGATCTTATTCCCTCAGTTTAGAACTTTGATTTCCCCCTCATCCTTGCCTTTTTCCATGTTAATCTTGAGTTATGATTACTGCCTGCAAAATGCTTCCTCACTGAGAGGTCAGCCCAGTTTCATTCCCGAAAAATAAATCCAGGATCACTGTCAAAGTGGGGGAAGGTAAAGGAACAGTCTGGGATTGTCCAGGTGAAGCTATGAACTGTGTTGTAGGAAAGAGAGATTTAAACACCCTCCAGTTTATCCAGCAGACAGCAACAGAGGGATAAGCGGTTCCAACAGCTGCCAATTGTTCCAGAATCAGAGGTAAAGCAGGAACACCCAGGATAAGAGACGGATTATGGGGTGGGGGAGCTATACCATTCAGAATGGCGGAGAACTGGAATCTAATAAATATTATCCAACCTGAACATTCGTGGGGAAGCCATGGGAAATCGTCAAAGGTCATTTGACAGAAAATGATTTGCTCTGTCAGTGAGAGTGGGTCATGCCCACTGTGGTTTTAAGGAATGCTCAGGTTTGTTGTATATTTTACAGTCGAGCAGATAGCCACGGTCAGAAAGGAAAGTCATCTTCAGTGTGTACCTCTGTACTCATTCAGGAAAAAAAAACTGCTTGCAGGTGGGACAGGGGAAGCGGATTGAAGAATGTCATGACAAATCCAATGTTTAACAAGTCCGAGGGAACTGAGTATTTATTTTTAATTCTATTTCGATCCTATATTTTGGAACCCGAGAATGTACACCTGACCGTTACACTTGTCTGTCCCCATAGGACACCCTCCATCCACAAACAGCAGGCCCCACTGCAGGTTACAGCTTTGAACCGAGACATGGATGGAACGAGCTGCGAGAGGCAGTGGTGATGGTGGGTAAAATTAAAACATTTAAAAGGCATGGGTATATGAACAGGAAGGATTTAGAAGGATATGGGCCAAATGCTGGCAAATGGGACGAGGTTAATTTGCGATATCTGGTCAGGATGGAGGAGTTGACAAAGGGGCCGTTTCTGTGCTGCGTGATTCTATAAGAAGAAAATTATTCCTCAAATCTGCATCACTCCCATAATTGGAAAGGTCAATCCGTGCTCCTCAACAGTTACCCAAGCCGACAGCGGATTCTGAACATCCAACAGTCAGAGCTAACAGAATCTGAAACCTACATGGTGTAAAGGAGATTAACCAGCTCAAACCCCTTTTACTGTAGTGCTCCCTAAAGTAGGAAGGAGGAAATGTGCTGCTATCAATACAACTGCACAAACACAGATACACGCAGGAATGTGAGAACACAGGGTTTATGAGACCCACTGCACTGACTGACCAAGATCCATTGCAGTTCTATACTTGCTGACATTTCCAATAACTCCTTCCCTGAAAGTAGCCTCCAGTCTAAGATGCGACTCAGGAGTTCATTACATTTGACGAAGGATAATCATGCAGTAAAGCAATGAAACAACAGATTTTTTAAAAATATCTGATTCAACTGTCTGATATTTCAACGAGGGAGTGGGTATAACATTGAATATTACACAAGAACGCAAATCTCTTAATTAACAAGGAAAACCAGGGGAGATGTCATCCACAAATTGTAAATTATTATAAGCACTTACCAGGGACACCAATGATGGCAAGGACCATGTAGAAAACTTTCCTGGCTAATTCAATTGGCCGATGCATTTTCAATGGAGAATGGTAATCCTTTCTTGTTGCACACAATCTGCAAGTATTAAACTCTGCGGTGTTACATTCTCTGCGCGTTTCCATTATATTCTGTGTGCTCTCCACTGGGAGATTGGTGTTGCAGCTCTGATGATGACAATTTTATCATTCCCAGTTGGTAGAAGATGTTTCTCACTGAAATTGGATTGTGACAGGGAAGGGATGACCTCATCGAGGGAAGAATCATCATTGGAAACTGTGTTAATTGTTGTTGGATGCATTCCTCCAATTTGTCAACTCTCTGGAGACAGTTTTTAATCAATCTGCTCAGAGATGTAACACTGCACCGATGGAAAAGACAGAACTTGAAGCCAGGGCCAGCGGCCCAGAGCTGGGGACACTGCCCCTTTACTAGTCCATTCACTGTACATCATGGAGCTCTGTACCAATGCAAATAGGAACTTCAAGGCCGGATCATATCACGGTAAGGATGTGTCGCCGCTGTCTCATTAGAAAACCCAGTAATTGTCGCCAGAGTAAGTGGGCGGCACGGTGGCACAGTGGTTAGCACTGCTGCCTCGCAGCGCCAGAGACGCTGGTTCAATTCCCGCCTCAGGCGACTGACTGTGTGGAGTTTGCACGTTCTCCCCGTGTCTGCGTGGGTTTCCTCCGGGTGCTCTGGTTTCCTCCCACAGTTCAAAAGATGTGCAGGTCAGGTGAATTGGCCATGCTAAATTGCCCATAGTGTTAGGTAAGGGGTAAATGTAGGGGTATGGGTGGGTTACGCTTCGGCGGGTCGGTGTGGACTTGTTGGGCCGAAGGGCCTGTTTCCACACTGTAATGTAATCTAATCTAATCTAATCTTTATGAACAGAGAGGCAGCCTGCTGTTCTAATAATGCTGCCTTCACATAAAGAGATTACATTGCTTTCTCGTGGATGGATGTGATTTTGTTTGCTGCATCAACCCTGTTTTCCTCTTCCTGAATGCCCCGCTAACATCGAAATTTGCTTTCTAATTTGTGTTGGATTTTTGTCCAGCAGCTTGATGTTGAGGGAATGTACCTCACATTGTCTCCGTGATGTCAGTCATGACCATTTATTGTATGAATCCCTGACATTAGCGAGCCCTCTACCGTAGCTCTACCATGGGCTATCATTACCCATGTCTCAGATAATTCCCATATCCTAGATTACCTGTAGGAATGTAGTTGACCTGTCATTGTACCATGTCCGTCCCATCTCTGTGTTGGAGAAATTCAGGTCCCCTCATTGTCACCCTCCTGCCGTGGCATGGATTTGCTTTTCCCAGTTGCTGATGCAATACCGTTCTGGTATAATCTAGCTCCAAACCAGGCTCAGACGGATCATTTTAGCTCCTCTCAAAGTATTCTTTGTTTTTGTTTGGAATCATCTCATTCTGCCATTTGCTCTTTTGACAATAACCTGAGTGTCCGTTTGCCTTCCTCCTCTCTGGGAGGGGGGTTAGCTTAACTCCATTTTATTGGGCCAGATGACCCACACTTTTGAGGACACCTATTAAATAAAATCACTTCCAAACGAAACAGAAATGCCCAGCTTCTCCAAGCTATCAACATAGCTGATATCCACATTCCTGGGACAATTCTTTTAAAGATGTGCAGCGTTCACACATCCCTTGGAAAGTTCGGTGCTCAGGTCTATATGCGACACAATAAGTGCAGCATATCCCCAAGTACTTCAGGGCCCCAATTCATAAGCAGTTGCTGACATCAGTATTGGCTCAGAAATGTTTGGCAGGTCAGGTCATATTGGGAGCACAGATGGAACCTCCATGTCCCAAACCAGAAGCCGAGAAACCAAAGAGAATCTGCCCCGGCCTAGGGAGAAGCGGATAGCATTGAACCACATTGGGAATGGGACGCACTTGGTGCCCTTTACAACAGTGACAGAAATTAACTTGTTTCAGACTGGCAGGTCAATTGGAATGGAAGGGGCAGCCTTTGCACTGGCTCGAGTTACACATAATTGTGGGCTTTCAAGATCGAGACACTGTCAGCGGGGAATGTGTCATTCTGCTGGAGTGGTCCCTCTCAAACTGCCACACACAGTGCACCACAATGTGCTATTTGATCTGTTCACATCAGCGAGACACTGGGAACACCATTTCCTCACTCTGACTTTGTGCCAAATCTATTCAATAGGACCCTCCCTCTGTGTAATTGGCAGCTAACATTGTTATCAATCTGGCCAGAAACACCTCACCCTGGTGGAGACATTGTCATGGTGTGGCCTTTTGAAATTGCCCAGGTTCCTTCAGTTCCAACTGTGTCTGCAGGAACAGAGAAATTACAGGCCGTTACAGCAGTTGAAGGGGAAGTGGAGATTTGGAACAATCCATCATAATTCAGAATCATAGAATGCTACAGCTGTTATAGTACTGAACAAACTAATACACACATTGTATTTGTGAGGGCTCTCTGCACTGACAACCTGGCTAATTTCACAACCTACCTTTCATTAAATGTGCTCTAATTCCCGGTAATTCCCCATTTTATTTCCCTGAGTTAACCAGACGATGCTAAAAAAGGAGAATGCAAATGTCAGTGTTGGACAGATTGTGGCACAAATCCTATTTCCTCTTTGACAATTGGTTCCTTTGCCAGTCATCACCAGTCCGTCCTTACCTTTCACCATGACCAATGTAACCTGTCAGTTTCCCTTGTTGAACACACTGTCAGATAGAGCCAGGAACTTGGAGACAGATGACAGCACGGAAAGCAGCCACGCGGCGTTTCGGGTTTATCTCAGTGAAGCCCCATCAACGTTGTGCCTGAAGGATGCTTGAACCAGCTTAGATCGGAGGGTCTAACACTCCCCTCACTGAGTTTATCCAGACACGCAAATGTAGCACGATTCCTATCATCCATTTTATCCCCATCACAAACACTCTCTCCATTGATCAATCTTTTTCCTTCAAAGAAATTCTCCAAAATTGAGCAAGGTACAACCTTCCCTGAGAAACCCATGCTGACTCCCTGTTGAAATAACCATTTAGAGAATCACTCAGATTTTTGCCAGCTCTGGAAGTGTAACAGCAGCTGGTATCCTAAAATGTTTGGAAAACTTCTGACAGATGGATCTCATTGACTTCATCTCGGGGTTTTCCATTGAACATCACTTCAAAGGTGCCACCCTGTGATGGCTGAGAACTGAACCCATACCAACTGCTTGGAAGGCAGCCATGCTGCCCACTATACCCCCATCCTCGTGCCAGCTGGATGCTCGCTATTCTCCAACACACTTAACAACACCGACATCATCACCAATTGAATTAAAATAAAAACAGAAATAGCTGGCGAAGCTCAACAAATCTGGCAGCATCAGCATCAGAATCCCTCAGCTCTGAAGGAGAATCACTGGACTTAAAAAGTTCCCTCTGCTTTCTCCCCACAGATCCTGCTGGTCCTGCTGAGTTTCCCCAACAATCTCCATGTTGGGGTTTCAGCTCTCCAGGATCTGCAGGACTGTGTTTGTAATCCCAGAGACGTTGACCCACGGAAGGGGATATTGGGTCAGGTGAAGGTCTACCTCATTCACTGGGGCAGATGTCAAGGAGCATCTTAAACCGGAGAGGGATCAGGGGAGGATTGGAGCCGTTTATAGAGAGAGTACAGAAGGTAAGACCGCTCAGCTCAAAGCATGGCACTTAATGCTGCCCCGATTATAATATTGAAGATGGCAGAGGGGCAGATGAGCTGAGACAGGGTGGGAGCTGGGCGATATTGATGATGTGGAAGGACAGTGTGTGCATCTGATAACATTCTGTCAGTCTGACTAATAGCAGTCATTCCTGGCACTGGATTCACTGAGGGGGTCAAGGGTCAGTGAACAGAGCGGACTGTCCCTGTTATTCTGTTCCTGACTCTCCAGCTCCTGCTCTGTTAGTGACCTCTGTTAGTCTCCTGGGAAATGTGTATTCTCCAATAGTGTCCGGTCTAAGGAATATCATTCCTAAATAACTCCTGTCCGAGGTAATAATGATCAATATGTCTGTGTCTCCTCCTCTGTTCTGTACATGTCATTGTTCAGGACTGTGGGCACATTTATTCACAGACATTGAGAATGTTATGAAATAAACCAAACCCCCCGAAAATATAGAAAATGGCCCAGGCCTTTTTAAAGAAAAAAAATTCTCTAAAAGGTAAGTGTAAGGCATTGTAATACAATTGTTCAAACTGCCAGGCTTGAAACAAAACACACTTTACTCCACACTATCGATAAAATACAAACAAAAGAAAGAAATATTGGAATCCCCTAACTCTATTGGAAACCTAACTGGCTGACAGATTATTTAATTACTGACCAGCAACTTTTCCAATTTAGTAACACTCCATAAAACACAGGCTTGGCAAAGGTGAATCCAGTAAAATAGATTGTCTCACATGGAATTCTGGACAAGAATTGTAACCGATTTGCTCAAAATTACATCTACTTTCAGTGTTCATGGAACAGGACAATATGTTGCTTGAGGGGACAGCTCAGATCTCTCTGTAGTTTCATGTTGACCTGTCTGTAGAAAGGATGACAGATCCGTAACAAGTGATCTCTTCCTGAATCTCACCAATCTCCAGATGGAATTCCATTTCACAGGTTTTTGGCCAACTGACCAGATGGTGAACATTTCCCCGCAGTATACAGGTAACTCTCCCAAAAGCAGTGATTAATGTTTTAACGTCTGCAGATGAATATAGTCCAACCAATTCTAGATCAGTGAGATATACCAGGAAATCAGGTGACCAATACTGGAGCCTGAGGATAAATCAATAAACGACAGAATTCTATCACGGGACTCGAAACACTATGCCTTCTCCCCACAAGTGGGTCAGACTGCTATTACCTCTTCCAGATTTCACTCATGATAGTCTCTGTAACAGCCTGCAGACCATAAACAACCATTACCTCTTCCAGATTTCATTCCTGATACTCTCTGGAACATCATGCAGATTACAAACAACTATTATTCTCTTTTCAGTTTCATTCCTGCATGTCCCTGGAACACCATGAAGATCATATTCAACTATTACCACTTGCAGATTTCATTCCAGCTTGTTTCTGTAAATTACCGCAGATTATAAACAACTATCAACTCTTCCAGATTTGTTTCCAACATGCACATACTTCCTCTCTCTCACATGCAATCTCTCTCTTGCACCCACTGTCTTTTGCACACACTATCTCTCTCACACACTCTATCTCTCTTGCATGTGCACATGCTCACACTCTCTCATGCACACACACAAACCTTCTCCTGTTCACACATGCACTCTGTTTCTCCTGTACAGGGACAGTCTCTTACAAGGATGCACTCTCTCACACGCACACACTCTCTCGTGCACTCTTGCTCGCATACACTCTCTTTCTCTGTCACCTGTGCAGTGTCTTTCACTCATACAGGCACACAATCGCTCTCTGTCACATGCTCTCCCTCGCGCACACTCTTTCGCACACGCTCATTCTCTCTCATTCACTCAGACACTCTTTCCCTTGTGCATGCATGCTCTCTGTCTCTCTCGCACAGGGATACTCTCTTACAAAGACATGCTCTTCCTCTCACATGCGCACACTCTCTTGAGCACACTCTTGCCCTTGTTTGCACACTGTCTTTCACCTACACACAGTCTCTTTCTCTAATGCAGGTACACACACACTCTCTTTGTCACATGCTCTCTTTCGCACACATTCTCTCACATGCTCTCTCTAGCACACTTTCTCGAAGACACACTCCCTTGAGTGCACCCACACAACTTTTCTGACACATGCACACGCACTCTCTCTCACATATGCACACTCCTGCTTTCATACATACACTCTCTTTTGCACACGCACAGAATGTCTCGGTCATGAACACACTCTTCCCCTTGCACACATGTGTACTCTCTCTCTCTCTCACGCACACACACTTCCTCTCGCCTTCGCGCACTCTCTCTTACATTTGCGCACACTCTCTCTCACATTCGCGTCAACTCTCTCTCACTCCCGTTGACATAAACTATCTCTCTTGTATTCGCACACACTTTCTCTCTCTCTCTTGCATTTGCACACTCTCTCTAGCTTTCGCACAAAATCTTTCTCGTGTTCGCATACTCTCTCTCTCTCTCTCTCATGTTTGTGTACAGTATAAACCAGTATACTTGTTTGAGGTGGGGATTTCTACAGGAGGGCCCTGTATGACCTGCCTCCCTCTCTTACCTTTCCTGGAGGTCCCCCACCTAGCTGACTGAATCTTTGGTTTATCTCCCTCCCTGCAACTGTCATCCATCACACCCCATACCTCCTGTAAACTCTTCATTGCCTCTAACGGTTGCTTCAACCTACAAAGGTAGGCAATCTGATAGGATTTGCAACAAGACATACTTTGTAGAAACATCATTCCCAGTACTATGGAAACTATCCCTAATCTCCCAAGTCCAACAAGAAGAGGACATCACTCTCCCAAAGGCCATTACTGCACTTGAACAATCCACACACCGAGAAAATAGCCCAGTCTTGCTGCTCGAAAAACACTGCCCTCGGATAACTTGGCACCTGTGTTTTATTTTTTTAAATTAATCAAGAGAGATCTCAATAAAGCATATGCACAAAAGCCCCATTCAATTCATTATTGTAGATTTAAAAAGAGGTGTAAGGAAGGATTTTTCAAACAAAGTGAGCAGTTCCCCTGCAGTGAGTTTTCTCCACAGCTGTGAATTTCACTGTTTGTTTTTCTGAGACTGAACTCCATGTCACTGCAGGGTCAAACAGTGATGCAGGATCACTGCAGGGTCACAAGGGCTGTGCATGGTCTCTGCTGGGTCACACGGCTGTGCATGGTCACTGCTGGGTCAGATGGCTGTGCAGGGTCACTGCTGGGACACATGGCTGTGCAAGGTCACTGCGGGGTCAGACAGTAGTACAGGGTCACTGCTGGGTCACATGGCTGTCCAGGGTCACTGCTGGGTCACATGGCTTTGCAGCGTCACACGGCTATGCAGGGTCACTGCTGGGACACACGGCTGTACAGGGTCACTGCTGGGACACACGGCTGTGCAAGGTCACTGTGGGGTCAGACAGTAGTACAGGGTCACTGCTGGGTCACATGGCTGTCCAGGGTCACTGCTGGGTCACATGGCTGTGCAGGGTCACATGGCTGTGCAGGGTCACTGCTGGGACACACGGATGTACAGGGTCACTGCAGGGTCAGGTGGCTGTGCAGGGTCACTGCTGGCTCACATGGCTGTGCAGGGCCACTGCTGACTCACATGGCTGTGCAGTCACTGCTGGGTCACACGGCTGTATAGGGTCACTACTGGGTCACACAACTGTGCAGGGTCACTGCAGGGTCAGATGGCTGTGCAGGGTCACTGCTGGGTCAGATGGCTGTGCAGGGTCACTGCTGGATCAGGTGGCTGTGCAGGGTCACTGCTGGGTCACACGGCTGTACAGGGTCACTGCTGGCTCACATGGCTGTGCAGGGTCACTGCTGGGTCACATGGCTGTGCAGTCACTGCTGGGTCACACGGCTGTATAGGGTCACTACTGGGTCACACGACTGTGCAGGGTCACTGCAGGGTCAGATGGCTGTGCATGGTCACTGCTGGGTCAGGTGGCTGTGCAGGGTCACTGCTGGGTCACACGGCTGTGCAGGGTCACTGCGGGGTCAGACAGTGGTGCAGGGTCACTGCTGGATCACATGGCTGTGCAGGATCACTACTGGGTCACATGGCTATGCAGGGTCACTGCGGGGTCAGACAGTGTTGAAGGGTCACTGTTGAGTCGCACGTGCTGTGCAATGTTACCTGTATGCTTCTATCTCAGTGTTTCTTATCTGTACATCCTTGCTGACTATGATCTGCCTGTTTTGCTCATAAACAAAGATTTTTCGCTGTAATTTGGTGCACATGACAATAAATAAATCAAATCAAATCAATTCAAATCAAGCTTTTCAAAAAAGGCAATAAAGCTAGAACAGGAATAACAGACCAGTGTGTGTTATATCAGTGTCAGAGAAGCTGTTCGAGAAAATTTCAAAGTAGGGAATTAATCTCAATTTCAAGAGACACGGTTTGGTCATGGAGAGTCAGCACAGCTTTGTCAGAGTAGGGCCATGCCAAACCAATCTGATCATGGAGAGTCAGCACAGCTTTGTCAGAGTAGGGCCATACCAAACCAATCTGATCATGGAGAGTCAGCACAGCTTTGTCAGAGTAGGGTCATGCCAAACCAATCTGATCATGGAGAGTCAGCACAGCTTTGTCAGAGTAGGGCCATGCCAAACCAATCTGATCATGGAGAGTCAGCACAGCTTTGTCAGAGTAGGGTCATGCCAAACCAATCTGATCATGGAGAGTCAGCACAGCTTTATCAGAGTAGGGTCATGCCAAACCAATCTGATCATGGAGAGTCAGCACAGCTTTGTCAGAGTAGGGCCATGCCAAACCAATCTGATCATGGAGAGTCAGCACAGCTTTGTCAGAGTAGGGTCATACCAAACCAATCTGGTGGAACCTTTTCAGGAGGTGACCAGGTGTGTAGATGAGAGTAGGCCAATTGCTGTCGGTTGCATGGATTTCAGAAAAGCCTTTGACCAGGAGCCACATGGGGGATAACGAAGGTAAAAACACGTGGCATCCGGAGTAACTTGGCAACTTAGCTCTAAAATGGGTTCAGTCAGTGAAAACAGAGGGTGTTGATAGAAGGCTGTTTGGGTAATTGGAAGCTGGTGTCCAATGGTGTTCCACAGCTCTCAGTGCTGGGTGACTCATTCTTTGTGATAATCACAAATGACATTGATAAAGGTGTATGTTTGTGTGGGGAGGGGTGGGATCACTGGGGGCGTGCAGGGTAGGCATGGTGGTGTGGGAATAGGTACAAGAGGAGGTTGGCAATCATATATAAGTTTCTAGATTACACAAATATTGACCGAGTAGTTGGCAGTGAGAGAAATAGTCATCAGTTATAGATAAATCCAGACAGATTTGTCAGACGTGCAAATCAGTGGCAGATGAAATTTAACCCTGATAAATGTGAGGTGATGCACTTTGGCAGAAGTCACAAGACAAGGCAACACTCAATAAATGGCAGAACACCAGGACACTTAGAGGAACAGAAAGATCTTGAGGTGATTGTTAACAGATCCCTGAAGGCGGCAGGACCGGTTAATAGGGTAAAGAAGGCAGACAGGACACATGCCCTTCCCAATAGAGACATCGATTATAATAGAGCAGGGAGATCCTGCTTTGTTTGGGTCACAGTCTGAGTATTGTGTACAGTCCTAGTCACTGCACGATGGGAAGGATGTGATTGTAAGGGAGGGAGTGCAAAGGAGATTCAGCAGAATGTTGCTTGAGCTGTAGCAATGTCGCTGTGAAGAGAGAGACTGAATAAGCTCAGGCTGCTTTCTTTAGAGCAGTGATCGGGGTGTATAGGACTGAGGGGTGTGGACAGGGTGAATACAAAACAGATGCTCCCCTTGTTCATTAGCAGATAATAAGGAGTTTTCGAGGGCACAAGAGGAAAGATCTTCCCACCCAGAGGATGGTAGGGGCCTGCATTGCACTGCCTGGGAAGATGATTGAGATGGGAAACTTCACAACCTTGAAAACACAACCGTCATAACGTTCAAGGCTATGATCCAAGTGATGGAAAGTGGAAGTGATGTGAATTTAGCGTAATATAATGTGAATTTAGCTCAAGGCCCTCTCCTGTTCTATGTGATTCTGTCATTCAATGATTCTGAAGGGAAGAATCTGAATTGGCTTCGGGTTTTTTGTATTTGTTTTGAAAAAGATATCACCTCTTGTAATTTCTGCCGGTTGCTTCGATCAGCATCAGTTTTTGTATTAGATCACGGGTAAAATTTCCCAATTGAGTTGGATAACTGAATGAACAAGGGAAGCAGTGGTGTAACAGTGTGCAGTAGAAGAGATCGCAAGGAGCTTTACAACATGAGGTACTAAATGATTGAGTCGCCTCAGCAAAATGAAGGGAATCAGCGGGGGAAAAATATCAAAAATAATTTAGATCTTGATGGGACTGATAGTGTTTGAAGTAATAAAATCTTGTTGTTTGAAGATAATTTGTAATTAATATTTAAGACACAATGGGAAAAGATTAATCCAGTCTTTGGGGTATTCAGGAGAGACCTAAATCTCACGGGTATCACATCATTAAAATAAACATGTTGTCGTAATCTGTTTGTTCAAAATGAAGATGTGATCACAGTTTCCCGGTGGAGATACCACACAACATAAAATAAAGACTGTGGAACTGTGTCAGCTCCAATACCCAGAGAATTCTCCAATTCTGACAGATTCCCAGCACCAGTAAAGGAGAGGTTGTTCCACAAGCAACAAAATGCATCTTCCAAGGCAAATGGTCAGAAAAGTATACTACACTATCCTTGCCTGTGTTGGTATTCCTGGTAAGTCTTGGGACAATGTAAGTTGTATTAAATCATATTTATTGCATTAAATCAGACTTATTTCCACACTATTAATGGTAATTTCTTTTCTATTTAGCAAAGAAAATCCCAATGCCAGACAATAGTATACTCACTGACTGAGTTTTGAGTGAATAGTTTGTCAATTATGAGGCTCCTTAGTAATGTGCAACATTGTCTCTTCCTCCTTACTGTGCAGAATGGGTTTGCACTGAGGCCACAATGATGGAGTTTGGCTGACTACTGACCCTCGCTGGCCAAGAAAGTGTTTAGCAAGACAAATTTCTCTCTCTCTCTCTCTCTGTGGTAGTTTGGTCAGAGGGGTTTGTAACTACCCATCTCTCAGTGCCACCTGGTGTTTCCCATTCCCTGATGTGAAGGGATTTTGTTGGTGGATCTTGCTCAGACAGATGGCTCCAATGGGAGCACAGGGACAACGTGGACAAGAGGTGAGTTGGGCAGGTCATTATGGAGTGATAAGCGAGGGTCAGCATGGATGGCTTTGACTATTCTGTGTGTTGCCTGTGAGCAGACATATGGGGGTGTGATGTTTGTGAGGACAGATCACTGGGAGACTGTGATCACTGTGTACAGTGTTCCAATGATGATGTGTGTTGTTGAATTATTTTATTGACAAAAGGACGTGTGAGGTGGGCCATTTGTAAAAAGATGTACAGTACAGTCATGCAGGCTTTAATAGGATTGTGTAAGGTTCACCGAGCATGTGTTAGTGCCATTGTGACCAGAGGTTAGTACAATGCAGAAGACTGAGTTAGGCACCAGCTTTCTGTAATGGGCTCTCTTGAAATATTTTATTCTTATCTTGGAGTTCAGTTTTCACTACCCTAGAGGATCCTACTCATTGGTGTGGGGTGCTGTCTGAACACTAATCCAATGTTGCGTATGACAGATACATTTTACCCATGATTCACTGAGCACTGGATGAGGACAGTACGAGTTCCTTGTGTGATACCAATGTGCACAGTTAACATTTCCAAACTAATGCTGTGGTGTCATTCCTCTCCTGAGAAAAGAAAATCTTTTGTCCATACCTCGTGGGCACGGTGCATTATCCAGTGATTTAATGGAATTATGTTCTTTATCAGTGAGTTTGCTGATGACCTTATAATAGGTGGTATCATGGACAGTGAGGAAGGTGATCAGAAATTGCAGCAGCACCTTGATCAGCTGGGGAAGTGGGCCGATAAATGGCACATGAAGTCAAAAATAGATGTGTGAGGTCTTAAGGAGTGTCGTGGAACAGAGGAATCTTGCATTTCAGGTTCACCGTTCTCCGAAAGTGGAGGCAGAGGTAGACAGGGCAGGGAAGCAGGCTTTTGGCACTCTGGCCTTCATCAATCACAGCACTGAGAAGTTGGGAAGTTACGTGAAAGTTATTCAGAAGGTTGGTGAGGCTGCACTTGGAATGTTGCGTTCAGTTTTGGTCACTGTGTTATTGGAAGGATGTTAGTAAACTGGAAAAAGTGCAGAAGAAATTTACAAGGATGTTGCCTGGACTCAATGGTCTGAGTTGGGGGAGAGGTTGGACTGTCTCGGACATTTTTCTTCAGAGCGTAGGAGACTGAGGAGGGGGAGAGATCTTATAGAGGAGCATAAGATCATGAGAGGCATGGACAGGGTGAATGCACTCAATCCTTTTTCTTGAGTTGGGGAATCGAGGACTGAAGGGCATCAGTTTAAGGTCACAGGGAAAAGAATAAAAGGTAACCTGAGAGGAAACTTTTTTTACACAGAGGGTGGTATACATACAGAACAAGCTGCCAGTGGAACTGGTTGAGCTGTTTACATAAAGATTTAAAAGGTATTTGGAAAAATGCATGGATAGGAATGGATTAAGAGGATATGGGCCAAGTGCAGGGAGATGCGGTTAGCATGGATGGACATTTCGTCAGCAGGGCCCAGTTTAGGCCAAAGGGCCAGTCTTTGTGCTGTAGGAATCTATGACTATGACTCTATTTGTTCATTGATGTAGGATGTGGGCATCACTGGCTGGTCAGAATTTATTGTCCATCCCTAGTTGCCCTTGAGAAGATGGTGGTGAGCTGCCTTCTTGAACCACTGCAGCCCACCTCCTATGGGCTGACCCACAATGCCATTAGGGAGGGAATTCCAGGATTTTGACCCAGCAATAGTGAAGGAATAGCAATATATTTCTCCGTCAGAATGGTGAGTGGTTTGGAGTGGAACCTGAAACCTTTAGAGTTCCCTTATATATGCTGCCCTTGTCCTTCTAGATGGAACTGGTCGTGGGTTTGGAAGGTTTCTGTCTGAGGATCTTTAGTGAATTTCTGCAGTGCATCTTGTAGATGTTTCACACTGCAGCTACTGAGCGTCGGTGGTGGAGGGAGAGGGTGCTTGTGGATGCAATGCCAATCATATGGCCTGAATTGTCCTGGATGGTGTCAAGTTTCTTCAGAGTTGTTGGGGCTGCACCCATCCAGACAAGTAGACAATATTCCATCACACTTCTGATTTGTGTCTTGTCGGCTTTGGGGAAGTCCGGAGATCAGTAACTCACCATGGCATTTCGAGAATGTTGTGTACTACTGATCCAGATCTCCAGGAATCCCTCTAAGTGAAGGTATTACTGATCATGGAATTGTACTGAATGGGGATGACGAAGCTCAGGCTGGGACCCTCTGATTGCTGTGGCCTCAAGTTGCTGGGAGGATGTGTCATTGCCGAATTGGACTGAGTGGGGGTTACTGCTGGAATGATATTTTCTGGCCCAGTGTTCTTGCTTTTCTCAGCTGGCTGTAAATGCAGTATTGTAGTAAGTGTTCAGCACTAACAGCAGAATACTCATTAACTCAATTGCAAGTTTTACTAGGAATATCTTGCACTGTCCAACTGTATTGTGTATGTGTGTCAATAGCCTGAAGGGACGGTGACAATGTGATTCAGGGAACATTTTTCAATTCGAATATTACAGAGTGTGGATTTCTAGCCAAAGGAAATAACAAGCTCCAGTCTTCAAGTGTTACTGGGGGTATTTCTCAAAGTAAACTTACACTGAGTGTGGGTTACTAACTGGAGGAGAACAGCCTACTCCAGTGGCCTTGTGAAAGTAGGAGTACTTCTGACTGTAGAATTTCACTGTTGTGGAAAACTGGATGAAACGGAATATCTGACCACAGTGGGAAGTAGGACCATATAGATATGAATCCCATGGTGCTTCATTTCTGGGAGATTTCTCATTTCTGTCTGTCCACTGATGGAGCTGTCAATGTCGTTTGTAAAATTACAATGGATTGTAACTGGGAACATCTTGGCAGCTGGTGGAATATGTTCGATGCTAAGTTTTCAAAGTGAAATGTTCTATTGGAGATGAACAGATGTGATAATAGTTTTCAGAAAGGAAAATGACAGAGCAATAATGTTAATTCAGTAAACTACCCAGTAGACATATTATGCTGATTTAAATAATACTTTTGGTTCTGATTAATCTTTGTAAGGTTTGGACAAGTTGTGGGACATTGCTGTGCGAATGTACATTAATCAGGATTGAGATCATAAAATGGAATCCCTATAGTGTGGAAGCAGGCCATTTGAGACACACCAACCGTCCAAAGGATATCGCACCGTCTCCCTGTAACCCTGCATTTCCTGTAGCTAGTGCACCAAGCCTGCACATGTTTGAATTGTGGAAGGAAACTGGAGCACTCAGCGAAACACTCCCCCGCCCCACCCCCCCATACACCTAGTGATGGAATTGAACCTAGGCTCCTAGGCAGCAGGACTGAGCACTGTGCCATCTCTAACATACAACGGCAAATGCTAACAAGATTTCATAGGTGTACCTGGTTAGATTCGGATTAACAATGTTTGAATTTGTAATTCATAATCTTTCCCCAGTGAATTTTCCAGCAACTGCTGCTCTTCACTTTGTGATGTGAGTCTTCCTTGGGAGGAAAAGGTTTTGATGGGAACTGAGCATCAATCCGTTTTAAGGCAATATATGAAAATAAAACAAAACACTCATAATAATAGGAATTAAAATGTCAGTTTCAACAAATAACTGACGTTAGTACTTGCAATATTCTGACTATGGTTAATAATCAAGTTAAGGAGCATTACATCAACTTGAGAGCCCACAATACGGAACATTTAACACCCTGCTTTAATATACTACACAAGCCTCTCCCATTACTCAGTTTCTAAACCAGAATGAGTGTTCCATATTCATGAGCTGCAGTCACAGTCCCTCTCATTAGTGGGAATATCATTTCCATATTTGTAACACCTCGTGCTATTTATATACCTGCATCCTCTATATCACTAACACCGCTCACAAATCCAATTTGCAGATTTATGAGCATTTCCCTTCTGTACATGTAGAATGACAAACATTCTGATTCTGTCGGGAGCCCAAACTCTGTCACTCATTGCTTGGTTTTTATACCATAGCCTCTGACCTTCCAACACAACAACATGTTAACCCTGTAATACACCAACCTCAGGATCGGTTGACTTGTATTTCCAGAAGGATTGAATATCTGTTCCTCAATCAGTTGCAACTGTTTACACAGTAACACTAATTGTGAAAAGAAATGTTCAAATCTTAAACAAAAATATTATGAACACATATTGTCAATAAGAAGCACTCAAAAAACTGGAGTCCATGAGATGATGACTCTTTTGTTTCAGCTCGAGGACAGGTGAAGATGGTTCTGGCTGTGGGAGGTCAGTCATCTCAGCTGTTGTACATCTCTGCAGGAATTCTTCACAGTTGTACCTTGGTCCTAAAATCTGCAGGCGCCTCATCAATGCTGGTCCCTCTGTCATAATTTCAAAATTAGTGAGGTTTACCCGTGAATACACAATGTTCAGCACCATTTACTACTCTCGAGATAACAGAAAGGTGCGATAACATCTGGCTTGAGCTGATCATTGACAAGTAACATTCATATCCCACAAGCACCAACTCAAAACGTGAGAATCTACCAATCTCCTATTGGCGTTTTATGACATTGCCATCACTGAGTGCATTATTATGCACAACCCGGACCAATCATTGACGAGGAAATGACCTGTTCCAGCCGTACAGGTGCTGTGGCCACAGGAGTATATCAGACACTCTGCTTACTGTGACAATAACCTCCCTGCCTGCCTCTCCAATCCATCCCCACCATCCAGAAAGCATCGCTCAGGAGTGGGATTGAATTTTGTCCAAGTAACTGGCTGAGTGCAGCTCACATACAACACTGAGTGCAACATTCACAAAGCTCCACATTGTCCAGGACAAACAGCTGATTGGCATAATTTCCCCACTGACCATTCAGCACACACTCTCTTCACCAATGACACCACGGCCAGCAATGAATACCACCTACAAGATGCAAACCAGGAATAGGGCAGGGCTCTTTTTACCAGCACCTCACACACCCATGACCACCAGCACCTGGAAGATGCACAGAGACACCATCACGTGCCTGACAGTTAAAGCTTACACTCCGTGAGTACATTTTAAAGTAATCACAATTTCCACATCTGCCAGGGGAGATCTCTGAATCCGAGGGTTGGTTAGTCTCTAAGGGAATATCCTGTACAGCAGAGAGTGGGACAAATGTACAAGGTGAAAGGCTGGATGCTTGGTGCTGAGGTTCTGCTGAATTCAGGGCATCAGCTATCCCAGTGGATAATCCGTGTTAAAGCTTAATTTGCCAAGTCCAATGAGTTTCCCAACTCTTGATGGTCTCAAAACCAGTAGACAGAACCTGTTGCCTCGGTTGCCTGCAGAGTAATGGCCAATGTATTGGTGCTCCCGATTCCAGGTATCTACACTGAGTGAGTTTCAGGATACATGATCTTCAAAAGTGGGTCCATTTTGGGAATTTCATAGTTGAGACAATGGACTCAGTATGGGGATATTCAAATACCAGGGAGTGGTCTAAAAAGGGAGCATTCTTCAGGAACAGTGAGTTATCTGTGCACAGGGAACTCCATTTGCTTTTATTAATTGAAAGGTTATGGGTGTCACTGGCTAGACCAACACTTACCACCCTTCCCTTATTGCCCAGAATAAACCAGACTATTGTAGATCTGGAGTCACATGTACACCAAGACGAGGAAAGGATGACAGATTACACTCCCTAAAGGATATTAGTGAGTGAGATGGTTTCTTTTCTAATAACTGACAACCTTTCATTGCCACCATCAGTCAGTAGAAGTCTTGATTTGATTGAATTGAAGTTCCACCATCTGCCATGGTGGACATTGAACATCGGTCTCTGAATTAATAATCTAGTGATGAGACACTGAGGCCATCATCTCTGCTCATCTTTCACATTGGCCTGAATCCAAAGCGATAGGTTCAGATGCCAAGCAATAGTACATTATTTCCGTTCTAAATTGACCCCTCTAATTCTAAGGCTGCGCCCATGGGTCCTAGTATCCAACCTGACAGAAACAAATTCCCAGCGTCAGCCACTTCTAAGCCACGGATTATCTTGTGAGTTTCTATCAGATCTCCCCTCAACCTTCTAAACTCTAATGAATACAATCCCAGGATCCTCAGCCGTTCATCGTATGTTAGGCCTACCATTCCAGAGATCATCTGTGTGAATCTCCGCTGGACACACTCCAGTGTCAGTATGTCCTTCCTGAAATGTGGGGCCCAAAACTGGACACAGTATTCTAAATGGGGCCTAACCAGAGCTTTATAAAGTCTCAGTAACAGGGATGTGAAAGGCAAAAAAATGGTTAAGACTAAAATTGGGCCATTAAAGACAGAAACAGTGGAATATATTACCGGAAACAAAGAAATGGCAGAAGAATTGAATTGGTATTTCAGATCTGTGTTCACTGGGGAAGACACAAGCAATCTCCCTGAGTTAACAGTGGCAGTAGGACCTGAACTTTAAGGGAATTTATATTTGCCAGGAATTGGTGTTGGAGAGACTGTTCGGTCTGAAGGTTGATAAGTCCACAGGGCCTGATGGTCCACATCCCCGGGTACTGAAGGAGGTAGGTCGGTAAATTGTGGATGCGTTAGTGATTATTTTCCAGAGTTCGATAGATTCGGGATCAGTTCCTGCGGATTGGAGGGTGGCTAATGTTATACCACTTTTCAGGAAAGGTGGGAGAGAGAAAACAGGAAATTATAGACCAGTTAGTCTGACCTCAGTGGTGGGAAAGATGCTGGAGTCTATGATAAAGGATGAAATTACGACACATCTGGATAGTAGTAACAGGATAGGTCAGAGTCAGCATGGATTGATGAAGGGGAAATCATGCTTGACTAATCTTCTAGAATTTTTTGAGGATGTAACTCTGAAGATGGGCGAGGGAGATCCCGTAGATGTAGTGTACCTGGACTTTCAGAAAACTTTTGATAAAGTCCCACATAGGAGGTTAGTGAGCAAAATTAGGGCACATGGTATTGGGGGCAAAGTACTAACTTGGATTGAAAGTTAGTTGGCTGACAGGAAACAAAGAGTAGTGATAAACGGCTCCATTTCGGAATGGCAGGCAGTGACCAGTGGGGTACCGCAAGGATCAGTGCTGGGACCGTAGCTTTTTCCAATATATATTAATGATATAGAAGATGGTATTGGCAATAACATTAGCAAATTTGCTTATGATACTAAACTGGGTAGCAGGGTGAAATGTGATGAGGATGTTAGGAGATTACAGGGTGACCTGGACAAGTTAGGTGAGTGATCAGATGCATGGCAGATGAAGTTTAATGTGGATAAATGGCAAGAACAGGAAGGCAGATTACTACCTCAATGGAATCAATTTAGGTAAAGGGGCAGTACAGAGATATCTGTGTGTTCTTGTACACCAGTCAATGAAGGTAAGCATGCAGGTACAGCAGGTAGTGAAGAAGGCTAATAGCATGCTGGCCTTCATAACAAGAGGGATTGAGTATAGAAGCAAAGAGGTTCTTCTGCAGCTGTATAGGGCCCTGGTGAGACCACACCTGGAGTATTGTGTGCAGTTCTGGTCTCCAAATTTGAGGAAAGACATTCTGGTTATTGAGGGAGTGCAGCGTAGGTTCACGAGGTCAATTCCTGGAATGGCGGGATTACCTTACACTGAAAGACTGGAGCGACTGGGCTTGTATACCCTTGAGTTTAGAAGACTGAGAGGGGACATAAAAGATTATTAAAGGATTGGACACTCTGGCAGCAGGAAACATGTTTCCGCTGATGGGTGAGTGCCGAACCAGAGGACACAGCTTAAAAATACGGGGTAGACCATTTAGGACAGAGATGAGGAGAAACTTCTTCACCCAGAGAGTGGTGGCTGTGTGGAATGCTCTGCCGCAGAGGGCAGTGGAGGCCCAGTCTCTGGATTCATTTAAGAAGGAGTTAGATAGAGCTCTCAAGGATAGTGGAATCAAGGGTAATGGAGATAAGGCAGGAACAGGATACTGATTAAGGATGATCAGCCATGATCATATTGAATGGTGGTGCTGGCTCGAAGGGCAGAATGGCCTACTTCTGCACCTCTTGTCTATTGTCACTGCTTTTATATTCCAACCCTCTTCAGATAAATGACATTACATTTGCTTTCTTAACCATGGATTCAACCAACAAGTCAACGTTTAGAGAATCCTGGACCAGCACTCTGTACTTTGGCTTTATGAATTTTCTCACCATTTCAAAAATAGCCCATGCCTGTATTCTGTTTTCCAAAGTACAAGACTTCGCATTTGCTCACGTTGAATTTCATCAGCCATTTCTTGAACCACTCCGAAACTGTCTAAATCTTTCTGCAGCCTCCCCACCTCCCTGTCCATCTAACTTCGTCTTATCGGCAAACTTCGCCAGAATGCCCCCAGTCCCTCCATCCAGATCATTAAATTTAAAGTGAACAGCTGCAGCCCCAACACTGAACTCTGTGGGATACCACTTATCACTAACCGCCATTCCGAAAAATAACCTTTTATCCCAACTCTCTGCCTTCTATCAGACAGCCAATCCCTAATCCATGCCAGTAGCTCACCTCAAACACCATGGGCCCTCACCTTACTCAGCAACTTCTTGTGAAACACCGAATCAAAGGCCTTTTGGAAGTCTAGGTAGATAACATCCACTGGGTTTCCCTGGTCTAATCTACTTGTTAACTCTTCAAAGAATCCTAACAGGTTTGTCAGGCATAATCTCCCCTTACTAAAACTGTGCTGACTTGTTCTAATCCAACCCTACACTTCCAAGAATTAAGAAATCTCATCCATAACGATGGATACTAGAATTTTACCTACAACTGAGATTAGAATAATTGGCCTATAATTTTCCATCTTTTATCTTGATCCATTCTTGAACAAGAATGTTACAAGTGATTTTCCAATCATTTAGAACTTTCCTTGACTCTAGTGATTTTTGAAAGATCATAACCAATGCCTCTGCTATTTCCTCAGCCACCTCCCTCAGAACTCTAGGATGTAGCCCATCAGAGCCAGGAGATTTATCGATTTTTAGACATTTTGGCTCTTTTTTTAGCACTTTCTCTTTTGTAATGGCTACCATACTCAACTCTGCCCCTGATTCTCCTTAACTGTTGGGATATTACTCATGTCTGGGTTTGGGCGGAGGTTGTGGTACACAGTCTTCGGCAGGTGGTGGGGCGGTCAGTGCCAAATGTTGATTGCATTGGGTATCCAAGCTGTGACATGATGGTTGGATTCACTGGTGAATATCTTCTTAGTTCAGCTTGCCAGGATGTTCAGAGTGAGGGGCTCAATGCTCTGTCATTTCTTTGTTCATATTTGAGACACCATCATTCCTAGACACGGTTGAGTGATTCAGTGCTGTGTACTTAAATTCATGTTATGTGGATGTAGAATGTTCGGAGTAAACTCAACTGTGGAGGCTCCAAAACTGAATTCAGGATTTTTTTGTCATCCATGTCTGGGTTAGGTGTATCCACTCTTTGTTTTACTGATCCTGGGAGTGTTTGTGTGAATGCTGTCATCTAATTTACAACTCCAGTGAGCCTGAGCAATGTATAAAGCAGAATAAATCAACCACTGTCAACCCCAAAAAATGTTGGATACGTCACTGTGTTTCTGAGACTAACCTGCTATTTGTGTTCATCCCTGTGTATTTTCAAAGTGAAAATGATTCAGAATCTTAAACGTTTGTGTGATATGGAACAACAATTATCCTTGTGCTTTTGCTGATGAAGAGCTTTTGTCTGAAATGACGATTTTCCTGCTCCTCAGATTATCCCTGACCTTCTGTGCTTTTCCAGCACCACTCTGATCTAAACTCTGGTTTCCAGCATTTGCAGTCCTCACTTTTGCATAAAATGCTTATACTCAGGGCTCAGGCACAGATACATTTGATCAGTAACTTCAAGTCACTTTTTTCCTTTCTCTCTCTCTTGCAGTAAATCTAATGGTGATTCTAATCTTAGCTCGGGGCAAGTGTGGTTTGTCGAAAAGCACTACTCATTATCTGGTGGCCATGACAATATCGGATCTGCTATTCATTGCTTTCGAAATCGTACTTCACTGGTTTCGAACATATTATTATCCTCGGTGTTTCCTGGACATCACTCCTGTGTGTAGTGTCATCTATGTACTGAGCTGCTGGGCTATTGATTGTTCTGTCTGGATCACCGTTACTTTCTCTTTTGATCGATTTGTCACCATTTGTTTTCGTCAGATGAAAACTAAGTATTGGACAGAGAATACTTCAATTAGGGTTCTAGCAATAATCTGTATTTTCTTTTCTTTTAAAAATGTTCCCAACTATTTTCGATTTAAACCTGGAAAGGTCATCAACAATGTTCCATGGTTCTGTTCTACCAGGTCCAGTTACTATACTGACCGCCGGTGGGCACGTTTTCAATACTTTCAGCGATTTTTAACACCAATGCTCCCATTCACTTTTATTCTCTTTCTTAACATTCTGAGTGTCGGACACATCTCTGAGGCCATTACGGTGCGTAAGGGACTCAGGGGTCAGAGAAAAGTAGAGAATGACCCAGAGATAGAGAGCAGAAGGAAATCTGTGATCTTACTCTTTGCCATATCTGCAAGTTTCATACTTCTCTGGTTGCTGGATATTTTACGTTTCTTTCGTGTTGCTCATTCCTTGGATTCCACTGTTTTCGATATCTTTTCACAAGCCTCATATATGCTGCGGGACCTGAGCTGCTGCACCAATGCACTTGTTTATGTGGTGACACAGAACAGTTTCAGAGACCAGTTAAAGCATGCCCTGAAATATCCAGTTATAAAAATAATTCAATTGATGAATAAATCCAAGTAACTGAGAGCCCACATTAAAGGCAGCAGATAATGGAATGAGGGGTCCAGTGAGGAATGGAATGACAGGTGAAGGAGGAGCAGCAACACGGTAACACTCCTTTCCTAATGGGCAAGGAATGGTTCCATCTGAGGAGCGAAACCAAAGAGACTGGAGGAGCAAAACAGTGGGAAGTGTTGTCAGCAATGGGCAACCGTTAATAGAAGGAGAAAGTGAGGTCTGCAGATGCTGGAGATCAAAGTTGAAACTTTATTGCTGGAACAGCACAGCAGGTCAGGCAGCATCCAGGGAACAGGAGATTCGACGTTTCGGGCACAGGCCCTTCTTCAGGAATGAGCAGAGAGTGTTCAGCAGGAGAAGATAAAAGGTAGGGAGGAGGGACTTGGAGGAGGGGTGTTGGAAATGTGATAGGTGGAAAGAGGTCAAGGTGAGGGTGATAGGTCGGAGTAGGATGGAGGCGGAGAGGTCACGAAGAAGACTGCAGGTCAGGAAGGCGGTGCCGGGCTGGAGGGATTCGGCTGAGACTGATGAACTTGGACTTCACCAGTTTCTTCATCACCCCTCCCCCCACCTTGTCTCAGCCGAATCCCTCCAGCCCGGCACCGCCTTCCTGACCTGCAGTCTTCTTCTTGACCTTTCCGCCTCCATCCTACTCCGACCTATCACCCTCACCTTGACCTCTTTCCACCTATCACATTTCCAACGCCCCTCCTCCAAGTCCCTCCTCCCTACCTTTCATCTTCTCCTGCTAAACACTCTCTGCTCATTCCTGAAGAAGGGCCTGTGCCCGAAACGTCGAATCTCCTGTTCCCTGGATGCTGCCTGACCTGCTGTGCTGTTCCAGCAATAAAGTTTCAACTTTGATCTCCAGCATCTGCAGACCTCACTTTCTCCCAGTATAGAGTCACTGCCTTAACTGAGGAGACTGTAAAACTCCCGATTATATATATTTAAACAGATAGCACAGAGTCAGTGCCCTAAAGTAAGGAGACTCTAAAACTCCTGGTTATATATATTTAAACAGACAGAACAGAGCCAGTTCCTTGAAATGAGGAGTCTCTAAATCTCCTGGTCATTTATATGTTTTTATCCATCCAGCACATAGTCTGAGCTCTAAACTGAGGAGATACTAAATCTCCTGGTTACATATATATATTTAAGCAGTCAACACAAAGTCACTGCCCTAAACTGAAGGGAATCTGAATCTCCTGGTTATATATATTTATTTAATCAGACAGCACAGAGTCAGTGAGGTAAAAACAATGACTGCAGATGCTGGAAACCAGATTCTGGATCAGTGGTGCTGGAAGAGCACAGCAGTTCAAGCAGCATCCGACGAGCAGCAAAATCGACGTTTCGGGCAAAAGCCCTTCGTCAGCTTTTATTCCTGATGAAGGGCATTTGCCCGAAATGTCGATTTTTCTGCTCGTCGGATGCTGCCTGAATTGCTGTGCTCTTCCAGCACCACTGATCCAGAAGCACAGAGTCAGTGCCCTAACCTGAGGAGACTCTACATATCCTGGTTATGTAAATTTACCCAGCCAGCCCAGAGTCAGTACCCCAAACTGAGGAGACTCTAAGTATCCTGGTTATATATATTTAACCAGCCACCAAACAGTCAGTGCCCTAAACTGAGGAATATCTCAATCTCCTGGTTTTATATATATTTAAACAGACAGCACAGAATCAGTGCCCTTAATTGAGGAGACTCTAAGTCTCCTGGTTTTTTGAATTTAACCATCAAACACAGAGTTAGTGCTCTAGACTGAGGAGAATCTGAATCTCCTGGTTATATATATTTATTTAACTCACCTGCAGAAATCTAAATCTACTGGTTTTATCAATTTATTTAACCACCAGCACAGAGTCTGTGCCCCAACCTGAGGAGACTCTAAATATTCTGGTTATAATTTTTTTTACCAGCTAGCACAGAGTCAGTGCCCTAAACTGAGGAGACTCTAAATCTCCGGGTCATATATATTTAACCAGCCAGCACAGTCTGTGCCCCAACCTGAGGAGACTCTAAATATCCTGGTTATAAAACTTTTTACCAGCCACCACACAGTCAGTGCCCTAAACTGAGAAGACTCTAAATCTCCGGGTAATATATATTTAACCAGCCAGGACCAAGTCAGTGCCCTAAACTGAGGAGACTCTAAATGTCCTGTTTATATATAATTAACCAGCCAGCACAGAGTCAGTGCCTTAACTGAGGAGACTCTAAATTGCCTGGTTATATATATTTAACAGACAGCACACAGTCAGTTCCTTGAAATGAGTAGACTCTAAAACTCCTGGTAATTTATGTGTATTTATCCATCCAGCACATCGTCTAAGCCCTAAACTGAGGACACTCAAAATCTCCTCGTTATATATATTTATTTAACCCACCAGCGCAAGTCAGTGCCCTAAACTGAGGAGACTCTAAATTTCTGTTTATATATATTTAAACAGACAGCACAGAGACAGTGCCCTTTACTGAGGAGAATCTAAATCTCCTGTTTTTTTGAATTTAACCAGCCAGCACAAAGTCAGTGCCCTAAAATGAACATACTCTAAATCTCCTGGTTATATGTATTTATTAAAACATCCAGCACAGAGTCAGTGCTCGAGACTGAGGAGAACTGAATCTCGTGGTTATATATATTTATTTAACCAGCCAGCAAAAAGTCGTGCCCGAAATCTCCTAGTTATATCTAAATCTCCTGGCTACATATATTTATTTAATCAGTCAGCACAGAGTCAGTGCTCTAAACTGAGGAGACTCTAAATATCCTGGTTTTATATATATTTATTAAACCATCCAGCACAGAGTCAGTGCTTGAGACTGAGGAGAATCTGAATCTTGTGGTTATATATATTTATTTAAGAAGCCAGCAAAACGTCAGTGCCCAAAACGAGGAGACTCTAAATCTCCTGGTTTTACCTATTTTTTTAACCAGCCAGCCCAGAGTCAGTATCCCAAATTAAGGAGACTCTAAATATCCTGGCTATAAAAATTTTTACCAGCCTCCACACAGTCAGTGCCGGAAAATGAGATGACTCTAAATCTCCAGGTTATATATAATGAACCTGCTAGCACAGAGTCAGTGCCTGAAACTGAGGCGACTCTAACTATCCTGTTTTTATATATATTTAAACAGACAGCACAGAGAGTCAGTGCCCTAAACTGAGGAGACTCTAAATCTCCGGGTAATATATACTTAACCAGCCAGCACAGAGTCAGTGCCCGAAACTGAGGAGACTCTAAATCTCCTAGTTATATATATTTATTTAATCATAGACCCCAGAGTCAGTGCCCAAAACTGGGGAAACCCTAAATAAACCCTGAAGAAGGGCTAATGCCCGAAACGTCGATTCTCCTGTTCCCTAGATGCTGCCTGACCTGCTGCGCTTTTCCAGCAACACATTTCCATCTCTGATCTCCAGCATCTGCAGACCTCACTTTCTCCTCAAAGAAACCCTAAATATCCTGTTTATATATATTTAAACAGAAGGCACAGAGTCAGTACCCTAAACTGAACAGATACTAAATCACCTGGTTATATCTATTTATTTAAGCAGCCAGCCCAGAGCTGGTTATAAAAAAAATTTAACCAGCCACCACACAGTCAGTGCCCTAAACTGAGGAGACTCTAAATCTCCTGGTTATTAATATGTACTTAATATGTACTTAACCATCCAGCACATAGACTGAGCCCTCAACTGAGGAGGCTCTAAATCTGCTAGTTATATATATTTATTTAACCCACCAGCCCACATTTAGAGTCTCCTCAGTTTAGGGCACTGATTCTCTGCTGGCTGGTTAAATAAATATATATAACCAGGTGATTTAGTGTCTCCTCAGTTTAGGGCACTGACTCTGTGCTTACTGTTTAAATATACATAACCAGGAGATGTACAGTCTACTCAGTTAAGGCACTGACTCTGTGCTGGCTGGTTAAATAAACATGTATAACCAGGAGATTTAAATTCTTCACCTTTGAGGGCACTGACTGAGAACCAGGAGATTTATAGTCTCCTCAGTTTCGGGCAATGACTGTGTGGTGGCTGGTTAAAATTTTTATAACCAGAATATTTAGAGTCTCCTCAGTTTGGGGCACTGACTCTGGGCTGGCTGGTTAAATACGTAGATATAATCAAGAGATTTAGAGTCTCCTCAGTTTAGAGCCCTGACTCTGTGCTGGCTGGTTAAATAAATATATACATCCAGGAGATTTAGAGTCACGTCAGCTTAGGGCATTGACTCTGTGCCCTAAGTATATATATTTAACCAGCCAGCTCAGAGTCAATGCCCTAGTTTAGGGCTCAGAATATGTGCTGGATGGATAAATACACATATATAACCAGGAGTTTTAGGGTCTCCTCAGTTTGGGGCACTTACTCTGGACTGACTGGGTAAATAAATATATAACCAGGAGATGTAGAGTCAGCTCATTTTAGGGTTCAGACGATGTGCTGGCTGGCTAAATAAATTTTTATAACCAGAATATTTAGAGTCTCCTCAGTTGGGGGCACTGACTCTGGGCTGGCTGGTTAAATACGTAGATATAATTGAGAGATTTATGGTCTCCTCAGTTTAGAGCCCTGACTCTGTGCTGGCTGGTTAAATAAATATATACATCCGGGAGATTTAGAGTCTCGTCAGCTTAGGGCATTGACTCTGTGCCCTAAGTATATATCTTTTACCAGCCAGCACAGAGTCAGTACCCTAAACTGAGGAGAGTGTAAATCTCCTGGTTATATATCTTTAACCAGCCAGCACAGAGTCAGTGCCCTTAGCTGAGGAGACTCTAAATCTCCTAGTTCAATATATTTATTTAACCAGCCAGCCAGAGTCAGTGCCCTTAGCTGTGGAGACTCTAAATCTCCTGGATAAATACATTCATTTAACTAGCCAGCACAGAGTCAGTGCTCTAAACTGAACAGACTCTAAATCTCCTGGTTAGATATATTTATTAAACCATCCAGCACAGAGTCAGTGCTGTAGACTGAGGAGACTCTAAATCTCCTGGTTATAAAAATTATAGCCAGCCAACACACAGTCAGTGCCCTAAACTGAGGAGACTCGAAATCTCCTGGTTATATATAATTAATCAGACAGCACAGAGTCTGAGGAGACTCTAAGTATCTTGGTTATATTTCAGTATTTAAGCAGCCAGCACAGGGTCACTGCCCTATAATGAGCAGAGTCTAAATGTGCTGCTTATATTTATTTATTTAACCAGCCAGCACAGGGTCAGTGCCCTAAACTGAGGAGACCCTAATCGTCTGGTTATACATATTTATTTAACCAGCCAGCAGAAAGTCAGTGCCCTAAACTGAGGAGACTGTAATTCTCCTGGTTCTATATATTTAACCAGCCAACAATGAGTCAGTGCCCTAAACTGAGGAGAGTGTAAATCTCCTGGTTATATATCTTTAACCAGCCAGCACAGAGTCAGTGCCCTTAGCTGAGGAGACTCTAAATCTCCTAGTTCAATATATTTATTTAACCAGCCAGCCAGAGTCAGTGCCCTTAGCTGTGGAGACTCTAAATCTCCTGGATAAATACATTCATTTAACTAGCCAGCACAGACTCAGTGCTCTAAACTGAACAGACTCTAAATCTCCTGGTTAGATATATTTATTAAACCATCCAGCACAGAGTCAGTGCTGTAGACTGAGGAGACTCTAAATCTCCTGGTTATAAAAATTATAGCCAGCCAACACACAGTCAGTGCCCTAAACTGAGGAGACTCGAAATCTCCTGGTTATATATAATTAATCAGACAGCACAGAGTCTGAGGAGACTCTAAGTATCTTGGTTATATTTCAGTATTTAAGCAGCCAGCACAGGGTCAATGCCCTATAATGAGCAGAGTCTAAATGTGCTGCTTATATTTATTTATTTAACCAGCCAGCACAGGGTCAGTGCCCTAAACTGAGGAGACCCTAATCGTCTGGTTATACATATTTATTTAACCAGCCAGCAGAAAGTCAGTGCCCTAAACTGAGGAGACTGTAATTCTCCTGGTTCTATATATTTAACCAGCCAACAATGAGTCAGTGCCCTAAACTGAGGAGAATCTGAATCTAATGGTTATATATATTTATTTAATTAGCCAGCAGAATGTCAATGCCCTAGCCTGAGGAGACTCTAAAACTCCTGTTTATATATATTTATTTAACTAGCCAGCACAGTCTCAGTGCCCTATAATGAGCTGACTCCAAATCTTTGGTGATATATATAAAACCATCCAGCACAGAGTCACCAGTGTTTGTCGGTTTTCTGTATACGCAGGTTTGTAGTTCTCCGTTGTACATTCCTGGACGTCACAGTCGAAAGAAGAGTCTCCTCAGTTTAGGGCACTGACTGTGTGGTGGCTGGTTAAATAAATGGATACATCCAGGAGATTTAGGGTCTCTTCAGCTTAGGGCATTGACTCTGTGCTGGCTGGTTAAAGAGATATAACAAGGGGATTTGGAGTCTGCCCATGTTAGGGCACTGATTCTATGCTGGCTGGTAAAATAAATATATATAACCAGCAGATTTAAAGCCGGCTCATTCTTGGGCACTGACTCTCTGCTGGCTGGTAAAATAAATATATATAACCAGGAGTTTGAGAGTCTCCTCTGTTTGGGGCACTGACGTTTTGCTGGCTAGTTAAATAAATATATATAAAACCAGGAGATTTAGAGTCTGTTCTGTTTAGAGCACTGACTCTGTGCTGGCTGGTTAAATATATATCACCAAAGATTTAGAGTCTGCTCATTATGGGGCACTGAGACTGTACTGGCTAGTTAAATAAATACATATAAACAGGAGATTGAGAATCTCCTCAGGTGAGGGCATTGACATTCTGCTGGCTGGTTAAATAAATATATATAACCATTAGATTCAGATTCTCCTCAGTTTGGGGCACTGACTCATTGTTGGCTGGTTAAATAGACAGAAGGAGGAGAATTACAGTCACCTCAGTTTAGGGCACTGACTTTCTGCTGGCTGGTTAAATTCAGAAATATGACTAGGAGATTTAGAGTCCCCTCTGTTAAGGGCATTAACTCTGTGCTGTCTGTTTAAATACATATAACCAGGAGATTTAGAGTCTCCTCAGTTTAGGGCACTGACTTTGTGTTGTCTGATTAAATAAATATATGTAACCAGGAGATTTAGAATCTCCTCAGTTAATGCACTGACTCTGCGCTATCTGGTTAAATATATATAACCAGGTCGATTTAGATTATCCTCATTTTGGGGCACTGATTGTGAGCTGATGGGTTAAATAAATAGATATAACTAGGAGATTTAGAGTCGCCCCAGTTTCGGGCTCAGATTATCTGCTGGATCAATATATATATATATATAGATAATATATATATTAGAATCTCCTCAGTTTGGGGCACTGACTCTGTGCTGTCTTTTTAAATATAAATAACTAGGAAATTTAGAATCTCCTCAGTTTGGGGCACTGACTTTGTGCTGTCTTTTTAAATATATATAACCGGTATATTTAGAGTCTCCTCAGTTTCGGGCACTGACATTTCGCTGGCTAGTTAAATAAGCATATCTAACTAGGAGATTCCGAATGTTCTCAGACTAGGACACTGACTCTGTGCTGGATGGTTCAATGAATATCACCAAAATTTAGAGTCTGCGCATTACAGGGCACTGAGACTGTGCTGGCTAGTTAAATAAATATACAGGAGATTTAGAGCATGTTTAGGGCATTGACTCTGTGCTGGCGGGTTAAATACAGAAATATAACCAGGAGATTTAGAGTCTCCTCAGTTAAGGGCATTAACTCTGTGCTGTCTGTTTAAATCTTCTGGTTATATATATTTAGAGTCTCCTCAGTTTAGGGCACTGACCCTGGGCTGGCTGGTTAAATAAATAGATATATCCAGGAGATTTAGTGTCTCCTGGATACACCAGAAACCATCCTAACACACACAAACAAAGCTGTATCAGAACACTATTCCAACGAGCCACCTCACACTGCAGCACAGACGAACTTCGGACAACAGAGGAGAACCACCTATACAACGTATTCAAGAAGAACGGATACTCAAATAATACAGTGCGCAGATTCCTCAAGAACAAGCCACGACAAGCAGACCAAACACATCCAGAAACCCTAACCACCTTACCATACATCAAAGAAGTTCCAGAAATGACAGCCAGACTACTAAGACCCCTCGGAAACCTCGTAGCACACAATCCCACCAACACTCTCAAACACAAACTAACAACCTTAAAAGACCCAGTACAACCCATGGACAAAACCAACGTCATCTACAAAATTCCATACAAGGATTGCCACAAACACTACGTAGGACAAACAGGAAGAAAGTTAGCCACCAGGATACATGAACATCAGCTAGCCACAAAAAGACACGTCCCTCTCTGCCTCGTAGCCCTCCACACGGATGTTACAAATCACCATTTTGACTGGGACAACACATCTATCCTGGGACAGGCTAAGCAAAGACATGCCAGAGAATTCCTAGAGGCCTGGCACTCCAACCACAACGCCATAAACAAACACATACATCTAGATGCCATCTATCAACCCCTCAGAAAACGAACAGGAAATGACATCACCACAAACCCCAGGAACCCCATCCAGGAGAAAGATATAAATAAAAAGCAGGAGACAACAGCTTCGCTTCACTTGGAGGTCGCCACTGATGATGTTACCTAGCCAGGTAATGAAACATCTGGATATCAAACCTACAGCTCAGCGAACAAATCTACACCCTAAACCTCAACCTGAGTTACAAACCTTCACAAACCTTGCATATAAAAAGCTGATTAATTAAATATAACCAGGAGAGTTAGAGTTTTCTCATTTTCAGGAACTGACTGTGCGGTGGCTGGTTAAAACTTTTATAACCAGAGTATTTCGAGTCTCCTCAGTTTAGGGCACTGACTCTGTGCTGGCTGGTTAAATACGTAGATACCACCAGGTGATTTAGAGTCTCTAGTTTAGGGCACTGACTGTGTTGGCTGGTTTAATATATTAGATTAGATTACTTACAGATTAGATTAGATTACTTACAGTGTGGAAACAGGCCCTACGGCCCAACAAGTCCACACTGACCCGCCGAAGCGCAACCCACCCAGACCCATTCCCCTACATTTGCCCCTGCACCTAACACTACGGGCAATTTAGCATGGCCAATTCACCTGACCTGCACATTTTTGGACTGTGGGAGGAAACCGGAGCACCCGGAGGAAACCCACGCAGACACGGGGAGAATGTGCAAACTCCACACAGTCAGTAGCCTGAGACGGAAATTGAACCTGGGTCTCTGGCGCTGTGAGGCAGCAGTGCTAACCACTGTGCCACCGTGCACTGTGATGTCTGGTTAAATATATATAACCAGGATATTTATAGACTCCTCAGATTAGGGCATTGACTGTGGGCTGGCGGGTTAAATAAACTTATATATCTAGTATATATATAACCAGGAGACTTAGAGTCTTCTCAGCTTAGGGCACTGATTCTATGATGGCTGATTAAATAAATATATATAACGAGGGGATTTAGAGTCTGCTCATTCTAGGGCACTGACTCTGTGCTGTGTAGTTTTCTATACATAACCAGGAGATTTTGAGTCTACTCAGTTATGGGCACTGACTCTGTTCTGTCTGTTTAGTTTATATAAAGAGCTGGTTAATTAAATATAACCAGGAGATTTAGAGTCTCCTGGTTAAGGCACTGACTCTGTGCTGTCTGTTTAAATATATATAACCAGGAGATTTAGAGTCTCCTCATTTTCGGGAACTGACTGTGGTGGCGGCTGGTTAAAACTTTTATAACCAGAGTATTTAGAGTCTCCTCAGTTTGGGGCAGTGACTCTGTGCTGGCTGGCTAAAAAACAGATATAACTAGGAGATTTAGAGTCTCCTCAGTTTAGGGCACTGACACTGTGCTGGCTAGTTAAATAAATACGTCAAACCACGAGATTCAGATTCTCCTCATCTAGAGCACTGACTCTGTGCTGGATGGTTAAATAAATATGTACATCCAGGAGATTTAGAATCTCCTCTGTTTAGGCCACTGACTGTCTTTTGGATGGTTTAATGTATATAACCAGGACATTTAGAGTCTGCTCATTTTAGGGCACTTACTCTGTGTTGGCTGGTTATAGGTAACTAGGAGATTTAGAGTCTCCTCAGTTAAGGGCACTGATTCTGTGATGTCTGGTTAAATATATATAACCAGGATATTTATAGACTCCTCAGATTAGGGCATTGACTGTGGGCTGGCGGGTTAAATAAATTTATATATCTAGTAGATTTACAGTTTCCTCAGTTTAGGGCACTGACTCTATTGTAGGCCAGACTACTAAGACCCCTTGGAATCCTAGTAGCACACAATCCCACCAACACTCTCAAACAAAAACTAACAAACTTAAAAGACCCAGTACAACCCATGGACAAAACCAACATTGTCTACAAAATCCCATGCAAGGACTGCCACAAACGCTACGTTGGACAAACAGGAAGAAAGTTAGCCACCAGGATACATGAACACCAGCTAGCCACAAAAAGACACGACCCTCTCTGCCTCGTAGCCCTATACACGGATGAAAAAAACACCATTTCGACTGGGACAACACATCTATCCTGGGACAGGCTAAGCATAGACATGTCAGAGAATTCCTAGAGGCCTGGCACTCCAACCACAACGCCATAAACAAACACATAGATCTATTTCTGCCACCTCCAAACAGACCCCACCACCAAGGATATATTTCCCTCCCCAACCCATCAGTGTTCCGGAAAGACCACACCCTCCGCGACTCCCTCGTCAGATCCACACACCCCCACCAACCCAACCTCCACTCCTGGCACCTTCCCCTGCAACCACAAGAAATGCAAAACTTGCACCCACACCTCCCCCCTCACTTCCCTCCAAGGACCCAAGGGATCCTTCCATATCCATCACAAATCCACCTGCACCTCCACACACATCACTTACTGCACCCGATGTGGCCTCCTATACATTTTGGAGACAGGCCGTCGACTTGCGGAACATTTCAGGGAACACCTCTGGGACACCCGCACCAACCAACCCAACCGCCCCGTGGCTGAACACTTTAACTCCCTCTCCCACTCCGCCAAGGACATGCAGGTCCTTGGCCTCCTCCATCGCCAGACCATGGCAACATGACTCCTGGAGGAAGGACGCCTCAACCATAAGGGATGAATGCAGATTTCTCCAGCTTTCTCATTTCCCCTCCCCCCACCTTTTCTCAGTCCCAACCCTCGGACTCAGCACCACCTTCTTGACCTGCAATCTTCTTCCCGATCTCTCCGCGCCCACCCCCTCTCCGGCCTATCACCCTCACCTTAACCTCCTTCCAATTATCGTATTCCCAGCGCCCCTCCCCAAGTCCCTCCTCCCTTCCTTTTATCTTGCCTGCTTGGCACACCCTCCTCATTCCTGAAGAAGGGCTTATGACCGAAACATTGATTCTCCTGTTCCTTTGATGCTGCCTGACCTGCTGCGCTTTTCCAGCAACACATTTTTAAGCTCTGATCTCCAGCATGTGCAGTCCTCACTTTTTCCACATAGATCTAGATACCTTCTATCAACCCCTCAGAAAACGTACAGGAAATGACATCACCACAAACCCCAGGAACCCATCCAGGACAAACATATAAATAGAAAGCAGGAGACAACAGCTTCACTTCACTTGAAGGTCGCCACAGATGATGTTAACCAGCCAGGTAATGAAACGCCTGGATATCAAACCTACAGCTCAGCGAGCAAATCCACACCCTGGTTAAATAAATGTATGTAACCAGGACTTTTAGAGTCTCCTCAGTCAAGGGCACTGACTCTGTTCTGTCTGTTTACATATATATAAATACGAGATTCAGAATCTCCTGAGTCTATGGCACAGACTCTGTGCAGGATGGTTAAATAAACATGCATATCCAGGAGATTTAAATTCTCCACAATTTAGGGCACTGACTCTGTGCTGTGTACTTAAATATACGTAACCAGGGGATTTAGACTCTACTTACTTATAGGCACTGACTTTGTTCTGTCTGTTTAATATATATAATGAGCTGGTTAATGAAATATAACCAGGAGATTTAGTTTCCTCAGCTTAGGGCATTGACTGTGGGCTGGTGGGTTAAATTCATTTATATAACTAGGTGATTTATAGTTTCCTCAGTTTCGGGCTCAGACTATGTGCTGTATAGATAAATGCATATATTGACTCTGTGCTGCTGTTTAAATATATACAACCAGGAGATTCAGTGTCTCCTCAGTTTAGGGCACTGACTCTGCTGCCTGGTTAAATAAATATATAATCAGGAGATTTACTGTCTCTCTAGGTTAGGGCACTGACTGTGTTGGCTGGTTAAATATATACAACCAGGAGATTTAGAGTCTCCTCATTTTGGGGCACTGACTCTGTGCTGGCTGACTAAAGAAATATACAGAACCAGGAGATTTAGAGGCTGCTTATTGTAGGGCACTGACACTGGGCTGGCTGGTTAAGTAAAAACATCCAACCAGGATATTTAGAGTTTCCTTAGTTTCGGGCACTGACTGAGGCTGGCGTGTTAAATAAATATATATATATATATATCCAGGAGATTTAGAGTCACCTCCGTTTAGGGCTCAGACTATGTGATGGATGAATAAATGCACATATATAACAAGGAGAAAGTCAGTGCCTGAAACTGAGGAGACTCTAAATCTCCTGGTTATATATAATTAACCAGACAGCACAGAGTCAGCGCCCTAAACTGTGGAGATTCTAAATCACCTGGTTATATGTGTATTTATCCATCCAGAACATAGTCACATCCCTGAACTGTGGAGACTCTAAATCTTCTAGTTATATATATATTTATTTAACCAGCCAGCCTACAGTCAATGCCCTAAACTGTGGAGACTCTAAATCTTCTGGTTATATATATATATGACCAGCCAGAACAGAGTCAGTACCCTAAACTGAGGAGATTCAAAATCTTCTGGTTATATACATTTGACCAACCAGCCCACAGTCATTGGCCTAAACTATGGAGACACTGAACCTCCTGATTATATATATTTATTTGACCAGCCAGCGCAGAGTCACTGCCCTAAACTAAGGAGACTCGAAATCTCCTGATTATGCATATTTATTTAACCAGCTAGCCCAGAGGCAGTGTCCTTAGCTGAGGAGACTCTAAATCTCCTGGATAAATATATTTATTTAACCAGGCAGAACAGAGTCACTGCCCTAAACTGAGGAGACTCAAAATCTTCTGTTCACATAATTCACCAACCAGCCCAGAGGCAGGACCCAAAACTGAGGAGACTATAAATATCCTGGTTATACATATTTAACCAGCCAGAACAGAGTCACTGCCCTAAACTGAGGACACTCAAAACCTTCTGTTCACATAATTCACCAACCAGCCCAGAGGCATAACCCAAAACTGAGAAGACTATAAATCTCCTGGATAAATATAAATATTTAACCAGCCAGAACAGAGACAGTGCCCTAACCTGAGGAGACTCTAAATTTCCTGATTATATGTTTTGATTTAACCAGGCAGTACAGAGTAAGCGCCCTTTCTTGAGCAGACTCTAAATATTCTGGTTATATATATTTCACCTGCCAGCATAGATTCAGTGCCCTTAACTGATGAGACTCTAAATCTGCTGGTTTAGGGCACTGACTGTGGGCTGGAGGATTAAATAAATATATATAACTAGCAGATTTAGAGTCTCCTCAGTTGGGGGCTCAGTCTATGTGCTGGATGGATAAGTACATATTAATAACCAGGAGATTTAGAGTCTCCTCAGTTTGGGGTACTGACTCTGTGCTGGCTAGTTAAATAAATGTATACATCCAGGAGATTTAGGGTCTCTTCAGCTTAGGACATTAAATCTCCTGGTTATATATCTTTAACCAGCCAGCACAGAGTCAGAGTCTCCTCAGTTTAGGGCTCAGACTATGTGCTGGATAGATAAACACAAAGATATAACCAGGAGATTTAGAGTCTCCTCTGTTTAGGGCACTGACTCTGGGCTGGCTGCTTAAATAAATGGATATGACCAGGTGATTTAGTGTCTGTTCAGTTTAGGGCACTGACTCTGTGCCTTCTGTTTAAATATATATGAACTGGATATTTAGGGTTTCCCCAGTTTTGGGCACTGACTCCGGACTCTATGATTAAATAAATATATATAACTAGGAGATTTAGAGTCTCCTCAGTTTAGGGCACTGACTCTGTGCTGTCTGTTTAAATATATATAACTAGGTTATTTAGAGTTTCCTCAGTTTCATGCACTGACTCTGTCCTAACAGGTTCATTATATACAGCCAGGAGATTTAGAGTCGCCTAGGTTTAAGGCACTGACTCTGTGCTAGCAGATTCATTATATATAACCAGGAGATTTAGAGAGTCCTCATTTTAAGGCCATGAATCGGTGCGAGATGGTTAATTAAATATAACCTGGAGATTTAGAGACTCCTCATTTTAAGGCACTGACTGTGTGGTGGCTGGTTAATCTTTTTA
The DNA here is from genome assembly GCF_037043375.1 of Chiloscyllium plagiosum. Classification (NCBI taxonomy): domain Eukaryota; kingdom Metazoa; phylum Chordata; class Chondrichthyes; order Orectolobiformes; family Hemiscylliidae; genus Chiloscyllium; species Chiloscyllium plagiosum. The sequence goes on from NW_028270181.1 coordinate 46,188,543, forward strand.
TAACCAGGATATTTAGAGTCTCCTTAGTTTGGAGCCCTGACTCTAGGCTGGCTGGTTAAAAAAATAGGTATAATCTGGAGATTTAGAGTCTCCTCATTTTAAGGCACTGACTGTGTGGTGGCTGGTTAAATTTTTTATAACCAGGATATTTAGGGTCTCCTTAGTTTGGAGCACTGACTCTGGGCTGGCTGGTTAAAAAAATAGGTATAACCAGGAGATTTAGAGTCTCCTCGTTTCAGGCACTGATGTTTTGCTGGCTAGTTAAATAAATATATATAACCACGAGATTCAGATTCTCCTCAGTCTAGAGCACTGACTCTGTGCTGGATGGTTTAGTGAATATATATAACCAGGAGATTTAGAATCTCCTTATTTAATGCACTGACTCTGCGCTATCTGGTTAAATATATATAACCAGGTCGATGTAGATTATCCTCATTTTGGGGCACTGATTGTTGGCTTGTGGGTTAAACAAATAGATACAACGAGGAGATTTTAGAGTCGCCTCAGTTTCAGGCACTGTCTCTGTGCTGGATGGTTAAATATATATCACCAAAGATTTAGAGTCTGCTCCTTATGGGGCACTGAGACTGTGCTGGCTAGTTAAATAAATACATATAAACAGGAGATTTAGTGTCACCTCAGGTTAGGGCATTGACATTCTGCTGGCTGATTAAATAAATATATATAATAATTAGATTCAGATTCCCCTCAGTTTAGAGCACTGACTCGACGTTGTCTGTTTAAATATATATAAGCAGGAGAATTACAGTCTCCTCAGTTTAGGGCCCTGACTTTCTGCTGGCTGGTTAAATAAATATATATTACCAGAAGATTTAGGGTCACCTCAGTTTAGGCACTTACTCTGTGCTTGCTGTTTAAATAAATATATATAACCAGGAGATTTAGAGTCTGCTCATTATAGGGCATTGACCCAGAGCTGGCTGGTTCAATACGGAAATATAACCAGGAAATTTAGAGTCTCCTCAGTTTAGGGCACTGACTTTCTTCTGGCTGGTTAAATAAATATATATAACCAAAAGATTTAGGGTCTCCTCAGTCTAGAGCACTGACTCTGTGCTGGATGGTTTAATAAATATATATAACCAGGAGAGTTAGAGTCTGTTCATTTTAGGGCACTGACTTTGTGCTGGCTGGTTAAATTTAAAAAAAACAGGAGATTCAGAGTCTCCTCAGTAAAGGGCACTGTCTCTGTGCTGTCTGTTTAAATATATAAAACCAGAAATTTAGAGTCTCCTCAGTTTAGGGCATGACTTGTGCTGGCGGGTTAAATAAATATATATAAGTAGGAGATTTGAGTCTCCTCAGTTTAGGGCTCAGACAATGTGCTGGATGGATAAATATACATAAATTACCAGGAGTTTTAGAGTCTCCTCAATTTAAGGCACTGACTCTGTGCGGCTGGTTGATTACCAGGAGATTTAGAGTCTCCTCATTTCAAGGAACTGACTGTGTGCTGTCTGTTTAAATATATACAACCAGGTGATTTAGAGTCTCCTCAGTTAAGGCACTGACTCTGTGCTGTCTGTTTAAATATATATAACCAGGAGATTAAGATATTCCTCAGTTTAGGGCACTGGCTGTGTGGTGGCTGGTTAAAAATATATAATCAGGATATTTAGAGTCTCCTCAGTTTGAGGTACTGACTCTGGGCTGGCTGGGTAAATATACATAACCAGGAGTTGTAGAGTCTCTTCAGTTTGGGGCAATGACTGTGTGCTGTCTGATTAAATAAATATATATAACCAGGAGATTCAGATTCCCCTCAGTTTAGGGCACTGACTCTGTGTTGGCTGCTTAAATATATATATGTAACCAGGAGATTTAGTATCTCCTCAGTTTAGAGCTCAGACTATGTGCTGGATGGATAAAAACATATATATGACCAGGAGATTTAGAGTCTCCTCATTTCAAGGAACTGACTCTGTGCTGTCTGTTTAAAACCCCTGGTTATATATGTTCAGAGTCTCCTCAATTAAGGGCACTGAGTCTGTGCTGTCTGTTTAAATATATATAACCGGGGGTTTTAGAGTCTCCTCAGTTAAGACGGTGACTCTGTGCTGACTGATTAATTATATATAACCAGGAGATTTAGAGTCTCCTCAGTTTAGGGCACTGACTGTGTGTTGGCTGGCTAAAATTTTTAGAACCAGGAGATTTAGAGTCTCCTCAGTCTAGAGCACTGACTCTGTGCTGGATGGTTTAATAAATATATCTAACCAAGAGATTTAGAGTCTGTTCAGTTTAGAGCACTGACTCTGTGCTGGCTTGTTAAATAAATATATTAAACGAGGAGATGTAGAGTCTCCTTAGTTTAGAGCACTGCCTCTGCGCTGGCTGGTCAAATACATAGATTTAGAGTCTCCACAGTTTAGGGCACTCACTCTGGGCTGGCTGGGTAAATATACATAACCAGGAAATTTGGACTCTCCTCAGCCTAGGGCACAGACTGTGACCTGGCTCGTTAAATAAATACATATATCCAGGAGCTTTACACTCCCCTCAGTTTAGGGCACTGACTCTGTGCTGGCTGGTTAAATATATATATTTAGGGCACAGAGTCAATGCCCTAAGCTGATGAGATTCTAAATCTTCTGGTTATGTATATTAAACCAGCCAGCACAGAATCAGTGCCATAAACTGAGGAGACTATAAATCTCCTGGATATTTATATTTATTTAACCAGCCAGCACAGTGTCAGTGCCCTAAACTGAGGAGACTCTAAATCACCTGGTTATATGTGTACTTATCCATCCAGAACATAGTCACATCCCTGAACTGTAGAGACTCTAAATCTCCTGGTTCTATATATTTATTTAACGCGCCAGCCCACAATCAGTGCCCTAAACTGAGGAGACTCCGAATTTCCTGATAATATATATCTAAACAGACTGCACAGAGTCAGTGCCCTAAATTGAGGAGATTCAAAATCTTCTGGTTATACATATTTGACCAGCCAGCCCACAGTCATTGGCCTAAACTATGGAGACTCGAAATCTCCTGATTATATATATTTATTTGACCAGCCAGCACAGAGTCACTGCCCTAAACTAAGGAGACTCGAAATCTCCTGATTATGCATATTTGTTTAACCAGCTAGCCCAGAGGCAGTGTCCTTAGCTGAGGAGACTCTAAATCTCCTGGATAAATATATTTATTTAACCAGCCAGAACAGAGTCACTGCCCTAAACTGAGGAGACTCAAAACCTTCTGCTCACATAATTCACCAACCAGCCCAGAGGCAGGACCCAAAACTGAGGAGACTATAAATCTCCTGGTTATATATATTTAACCAGCCAGAACAGAGACAGTGCCCTAATCTGAGGAGACTCTAAATTTCCTGGTTATATGGAACGGGTTCAGAGGATGTTGCCTGGTATGGTAGGAAGATCGTATGAGGAAAGGCTGAGGTACTTGGGGCTATTTTCATTGGAGAAAAGAAGGTTTCGGGGTGACTTGATAGAGGTATACAAGATGATTAGGGGTTTAGATAGGGTTCACCATGAGAATCTTTTTCCACGTATGGAGTCAGCTATTACGAGGGGGCATTGCTTTAAATTAAGGGGTGGTAGGTATAGGACAGATGTTAGGGGTAGATTCTTTACTCAGCGAGTCGTGAGTTCATGGAATGCCCTGCCAGTAGCAGTAGTGGAATCTCCCTCTTTGTGGGCATTTAAACAGGCCTTGGATAGGCATATGGAGGATAGTGGGCTAGTGTAGGTTAGGTGGGCTTGGATCAGCGCAACATCGAGGGCCAAAGGGCCTGTACTGCGCTGTATTCTCCTATGTTCTATGTTTTGAATTAACCAGGCAGCACAGAGTAAGTGCCCTTTCTTGAGCAGACTCTAAATATTCTGGTTTTATATATATATTTCACCTGCCAGCACAGAGTCAGTGCCCTTAACTGATAAGACTCTAAATCTGCCTGTTTAGGGCACTGACTGTGGGCTGGCGGGTTAAATAAATATATATAACGAGCAGATTTAGAGTCTCCTCAGTTGAGGGCTCAGTCTATGTGCTGGATGGAAAAGGAAAAATTAATAATCAGGAGATTTAGAGTCTCCTCAGTTTAACCAGCCACCACACAGTCAGTGCCCTAATTTTTTTAGAACCAGAATGTTTAGAGTCTCCTCAGTTTAGAGCACTGACTCTGTGCTGACTGGTTAAATAAATGTATACATCCAGGAGGTTTAGGGTCTCTTCAGCTTAGGGCATTGACTCTGTGTGGGCTGGTTAAAGATATATAACGAGGAGATTTGGAGTTTCCTCAGTTTCGGGCTCAGACTATGTGCTGGATGGATAAGCACAAAGATATAACCAGGAGATTTAGAGTCTTCTCTGTTTAGGGCACTGACTCTGGGCTGAATGCTTAAATAAATAGATATAACCAGGTGATTTAGTGTCTGTTCAGTTTAGGGTACTGACTCTGTGCCTTCTGTTTAAATATATATAAACAGGATATTTAGGGTTTCCCCAGTTTTGGGCACTGACTCTGGACTCTATGATTAAATAAATATATATACTAGGAGATTTAGAGTCTCCTCAGTTTAGTGCACTGACTCTGTTGGCTGGTTAAATATATATAACCAGGATATTTAGAGTCACCTCATTTTAAGGCCATGAATCGGTGCGAGATGGTTAATTAAATATAACCTGGAGATTTATAGACTCCTCATTTTAAGGCCATGAATCGATGCGAGATGGTTAATTAAATATAACCTGGAGATTTAGAGACTCCTCATTTTAAGGCACTGACTGTGTGGTGGCTGGTTAAAATTTTTATAACCAGGATATTTAGAGTCTCCTTAGTTTGGAGCACTGACTCTGGGCTGGCTGGTTAAAAAAATGGGTAAAACCAGGAGATTTAGAGTCTCCTCGTTTTGGGCACTGACGTTTTGCTGTCTACTTAAATAAATAAATATAACCACGAGATTCAGATTCTCCTCAGTCTCGAGCACTGACTCTGTGCTGACTGATTAAATAAATATATGTAGCCAGCAGATTTAGATATAACTAGGATATTTAGATTCACCTCTGTTTCGGGCTCAGATTATGTGCTGGATGAATAAATACATATTTATATATATATAAACACCAGGCAACTTTAAATCTCCTCAGTTTGGAGCACTGAATCTGTGCTGTCTTTTTAAATAAATATAACCAGTATATTTAGAGTCTCCTCAGTTTGGGGCACTGACTCTGGGCAGGCAGGTGAAATAAATAGCTATAACCAGGAGATTTTGAGTCTCCTCAGTTTCGGGCACTGACATTCTGCTGGCTTGTTGAATGAATATATATAACAAGGAGATTCAGAATCTCCTCAGTTTAGGGCACTGACTCTGTGCTGGATGGTATAATAAATATATATAAAAAACAGGGGATTTAGAGTCTGTTCAGTTTAGGGCACTGACTCTGTGCTGGATGGTATAATAAATATATATAAAAACCAGGGGATTTAGAGTCTGTTCAGTTTAGGGCGCCGTCTCTGTGCTGGCTGGTTATATATATAGCACCAAAGATTTAGAGTCTGCTCATTATAGGGCACTGACACTGTGCTGGCTAGTTAAATAAATGTATATAAACAGGAGATTTAGAGTTTCCTCAGGTTAGGGCATTGACATTCTGCTGGCTGAATAAATAAATATATATAACAATTAGATTCAGATTCTCCTCAGTTTAGGGCACTGACTCGGTCTTGGCTGATAAAATATATAGAAGCAGGAGAATTACAGTCTCCTCAGTTCAGGGCACTGACTTTCTGCTGGCTGGTTAAATAAATATATATAACCAGAAGATTTAGGGTCTCCTCAGTTTAGGGCACTGACTCTGTTCTTGCTGATTAAATAAATACGTATAACCAGCACATTTCGAGTCTGCTCATTATAGGGCATTGACCCAGAGCTGGCTGGTTCAATACAGAAATATAACCAGGATATTTAGAGTCTCCTCAGTTTGGGGCACTGACTCTGTGCTAGCAGGTTAATTATATATAACCAGGAGATTTAGAGACTCCTCGTTTTCCGGCAATGACTGTGTGGTGGCTGGTTAAAATTTTTATAACCAGGATATTTAGAGTCTCCTTGGTTTGGGGCACTGACTCTGGGCTGGCTGGTTAAAAAAAAGGTATAACCAGGAGATTCAGTTCTCCTCAGTCTAGAGCACTAACTCTGTGCTGGATGTTTTAATAAATATATATAACCAGGAGATTTAGAGTCTGTTCTTTTTAGGGCACTGACTTTGTGCTGGCTGGTTAAATTCAAAAATACAGGAGATTTAGATTCTCCTCAGTAAAGGGCACTGTCTCTGTGCTGTCTGTTTAAATATATTTAACCAGAAATTTAGAGTCTCCTCAGTTTAGGACACTGACTTGCGCTGGTGGATTAAATAAATATATATAACGCGGAGATTTTGAGTGTCCTCAGTTTCGGGCTCAGACGATGTGCTGGATGGATAAGTACACGTAAATTACCAGGAGCTTTAGAGTCTCCTCATTTCAAGGAACTGACTGTGTGCTGTCTGTTAAATATATATAACCAGGCAATTTAGAGTCTCCTCAGTAAAGGCACTGACTCTGTGCTGGCTGGTTAATTATATATAAACAGGACATTTAGAGTCTCCTTAGTTTAGGGCACTGACTCTGTCCTGGCTGGTTAAATATATATTACCCGGAGATTTAGAGTCTCCTCAGTTTAGGGCACTGACTCTGTGCTGGCTGGTTAATTATATATAAACAGGAGATTTAGAGTCTCCTCAGTTTAGGGCACTGACTCTGTGCTGGCTGGTTAATTATATATAAACAGGAGATTTAGAGTCTCCTCAGTTTAGGGCACTGACTCTGTGCTGGCTGGTTAAATATATATTACCCGGAGATTTAGAGTCTCCTCAGTTTATGGCACTGACTGTGTGGTGGCTGGTAAAAAGTTTTATAACCAGGATATTTAGAGTCTCCTCAGGTTGGGGCACAGACTCTGTGCTGGCTGGTTAAATAAATTGATAAAACCAGTAGATTTAGATTTCTGCAGGTGAGTTAAATAAATATATATAACCAGGAGATTCAGATTCTCCTCAGTCTGGAGCACTAACTCTGTGTTTGATGGTTAAATTCAAAAAACCAGGAGACTTAGAGTCTCCTCAATTAAGGGCACTGACTCTGTGCTGTCTGTTTAAATATATATAAAACCAGGAGATTGAGATATTCCTCAGTTTCGGGCACTGACTGTTTGGTGGCTGGTTAAATATATATAACCAGGATACTTAGAGTCTCCTCAGTTTGGGGTACTGACTCTGGGCTGGCTGGGTAAATTTACATAACCAGGAAATGTAGAGTCTCCTCAGGTTAGGGCACTGACTCTGTGCTTCTGGATCAGTGGTGCTGGAAGAGCACAGCAATTCAGGCAGAATCCGACGAGGAGCAAAATCAACATTTCGGGCAAAAGCCCTTCATCAGGAATAAAAGCTGATGAAGGGCTTTTGCCCGAAACGTCGATTTTGCTGCTCGTCGGATGCTGCCTGAATTGCTGTGCTCTTCCAGCACCACTGATCCAGAATCTGGTTTCCAGCATCTGCAGTCATTGTTTTTACCTCACTGACTCTGTGCTGTCTGATTAAATAAATATATATAACCAGGAGATTCAGTTTCCCCTCAGTTTAGGGCACTGACTCTGTGTTGACTGCTTAAATATATATATGTAACCAGGAGATTTAGTATCTCCTCAGTTTAGAGCTCAGACTATGTGCTGGATGGATAAAAACATATATATGACCAGGAGATTTAGAGACTCCTCATTTCAAGGAACTGACTCTGTGCTGTCTGTTTAAATATATATAACCAGGAGTTTTAGAGTCTCCTTACTTTAGGGCACTGACTCTGTGCTATCTGTTTAAATATATATAATCGGGAGTTTTACAGTCTCCTCAGTTAAGGCAGTGACTCTATGCTGACTGATTAATTATATATAACCAGGAGATTTAGAGTCTGTTCAGTTTAGAGCACTGACTCTGTGCTGGATTGTTTAATAAATATATCTAACCAGGAGATTGAGAGTCTGTTCAGTTTAGATCACTGACTCTGTGCTGGCTCGTTAAATAAATATAACCAGGACATTTAGAGTCTCCTTATTTTAAGGCATTGTCCGTGTGGTGGGAAGGTAAAATTTTTGTTACCAGGATATTTTGAGTCTCCTCAGTTTGGGGCACTGACTCAGTGCTGAGTGCTTGAACAAATATATATAACCACGAGTCTCAGAGTCCCCTCCATTTCGGGCACTGACTGTGCTGGCTGGTTAAATAAATATATGTAACCAGGACATTTAGAGCCTGATCATTATAGGTAACTCACTCTGTGCTGTCTGTTTAAATATGTATAACCAGGAGATTTAGGGTCTCTTCAGTTTAGGACACTGACTCTGCGCTGGCTGGTTAAATAAATATATATAACCAGGACATTCAGTGTCTGATCATTATAGCGCACTGAATCTGAGCTGTTATGGTTAAATAAATATATATACCCAGAAGATTTATGGTCTCCTCACTTTCGGGTACAACTCTGTGCTGCTCTTGAGTCTGCTCATTATAGGGCACTGACTCTGTGCTGGCTGGTTAAATACGAAGATATAACCAGAATATTTAGAGTCTCCTCAGTTTAGGGCACTGACTGTGTGGTGGCTTGTTAACATTATTATAACCAGGATAATTACATTCTCCTCAGTTAAGGGGACTATCTCTGTGCTGTCAAGCAGGAGGTTTAGTGTCTCCTCAGTGAAGGGCACTGACTCTGTGCTGTCTTTTTAAATATATATGAGCAGAAAGTTTAGAGTCTCCTCAGATTAGGGCACTGACTCTGTGCTGTCTTTTTAAATATATATTAGCAGAAAATTTAGAGTCTCTTCAGTATGGGGCACTGACTCTGTGTTGGCTGGTTAAATAAACAGGAGATTGAGAGTCTCCTCAGTTTTTGACACTGACTCGGTGCTGGCTAATTAAATAAATATATATAACCAGGACTTTTTGAGTCTGCTCATCATAGGGCACTGACTCTGTGTTGGCTGGTTAAATACAAAGATATAATCAGGAGATTTAGAGTCTCCTCAGTTTAGGGCTCAGACTATGTGCTGGATGGAGAAGTACATATATTTCCAACCTGGATATTTAGAGTCTCCTCAGTTTAGGGCACTGACTGTGTGGTGGCTGTTTAAAATTATTATAAACAGGATAATTAGATTCTACTCAATTAAGGGGACTATCTCTCTTCTGTCTGTTTAAATATATATAACCTGGAGTTTTAGAGTCTCCTCAGTGAAGAGCAGTGACTCTGTGCTGTCTGGTTAAATATATGTAAGCAGAAAATTTAGAGTGTCAGCAGTTTAGGGCACAGACAGTGGGCTGGTGGGTTAAATAAATATATATAACTAGGAGATTTACAGTCTCCTCAGTTTAGGGTTCAGATTTTATTCTATAATACAGGAGGAAGCAGAGACACTGCTCCAGCTCCTTTATTTTCTATAATACAGGAGGAAGCAGTGACGCAGCTCCAGCGCCTGACGCCCTGAACAAGGTCTCCATTCAGTGTTGCCTTACACCAACCCGCATAACTGACTGATGCTCTTGCTCAATTTAGGGATGCGCTACTCTAAATCTCTGAAAAGGTAATGCCCTGCGCCAATTCTCCCATTTCATGCAATACAGCATAACTCACCCATTAAGCACTGAACTGCACTAATTCACCCATTATCTATTGCAATGACTCACATTTCGAGAAGCCCTTTCCCAATTTTTCCATTTAGTAGTTCCTTGCAATAATTCTCCAATTTAGTGGAGAGCTAAATTCAGAATTCTTAAATTTAGGCGTGGACAAGTTGGACTGAAGGGTCTGTTTCCGTGCTGTACATCTCTAAGGCTGTAATTAGTGCTCCGCTTTCCTTAACCAATTCTCCCATTTACCAATCCTGCATTAATTCGGGAATTTCACCAACTCACCCATTGAGGTTATCCTGCCCCAGTCCTCCCACTTAGAATTTAAGTTGGACTGAAGTATCTGTTTCCATGTTGTACATCTCTATGACTATATGACTCTACTTATGGCATCACTGTTCCCAAACAATTCTCCATTCAGTCTCCAATCCTGCACAAATTCTGAAACTGCACCAACTCTCCCATTGTTATTATTGTTGTTGTTCTGCTCAATGAAAAGGACCCTGCATGAACTCTCCAATTATTGTTGCCCTGCATAAATTCCTTCCAGTTAGTTGTTCCCTGATACACATCTTTCACGTACGGGTGCCCTGCTGAATTTGTTCTTCATTTAGTGATGCACTGAACTTAACCTCCAATTTACCGATTCTTGCAACATTTCTTCTTTTTATTGATTCCCTGGCCCCTATTCCCCAATTTAGACATGCTCTGCTCCAATTTTCCAATAGATTGGCATTCCCACAAATTTTCTAATATAACGGCACTGTGCACCAGATCTCCCACTTATTGATTCCAAAAAATCCCCCATTTATTCAGATGCCTGTACTAATTCTCCCATTTACTGTTGCCATGCACCAATTCTCTAATTTAGCTCCTCTGTGCACCAGGTCTCTCGTTTGCTGATGGTCCACACCAATTCTCCAATTCAGTGTTGCTTAGCACCTTTTCCCCAATTACTGATGTCCTGAACACGTTCTCCATTCAGTTTTGTCTTACACCAATCCTCATAGTGGCTGATGCCCTCACCCAATTTAGGGGTGCCCTACTCTCATTCCCGCATCAAGTATTTTCCTGCCCAAATTTTCCCATGTGGTGCTCACTGCATCAGTTCTCCAGCTATCAGATGTCCTTTTCCAAATTCTCTTATTTCGATAAGCCCTTTCCCAACTCTTCCATTTAGTAGTTCCTTGGTATGATTCACCACTTTCGTGGAGTGCTGCCAAAATTCTAAAATTGAGACATAAATAAGTTGGACTGAAGTGTCTGTTTCCATGTTGTACATTTCTATAACTGTATGACTCTACTTATGGCTCCACTGTTCCCAAACAATTCTCCCATTTACCAATCCTGCACAAATTCTGAAACTGCACCAACTCTCCCATTGTTATTATTGTTGTTGTCTGCTCAATTAAAAGGCCCCTGTATGAATTCTCCAATTATTGATGCCCTGCATCAATTCCTTCCATTCAATTGTTCCCTGAAACACTTCTTCCACGTACGGGTGCCCTGCTGAATTGTTTTCATTTAGTGATGCACTGAACTGAATCTCCAATTTACTGAACCTTGCAACATTTCTTTTTATTGATTCCCTGGCCCCTATTCGCCAATTTAGACATGCTTTGCTTGAATTTTCTAATATATTGACAATCACACCAGTTTTCCAGTGTAATGGCACTGTGCACCGAATCTCCCATTTATTGATTCCAACCAAATGTTCCTGTACTCATTCCCCTGTACTAATTCTTCCACTTACTGATGCTCGAGCGCGATTCTACCATTTAATGGTGCCACACTCCAATTCTCCCATTTCCTGGTGCCATGCACCCATTCTCTAATTTAGCTCCACTGTGCACCAGTTCTTCCATTCGGTATTTCCCTGCAACAATTTTCCCATTTAGTAGTCTGCTTCCAGAATTCTCTAATCTTGCGATCCCTGCATCACATCTCCAAATTACCGATCCTACACATATCTTGAACTGCACCAATGCTCCCATTTCGTGGTGCACTGTGTTGTATCTCCACGACTAATCCTTTTTCAACATTTGTCCTATTTACTGATTCACTGCCCGTGTTCTCCCATTTACTCCAATTCTCGGCGTTATCAGCACCCTGCACCAGGTCTCTCATTTACTGATACCCCACACCAATTCTCCATTTCAGTGTTGGTTAGCACCATTTTCCCCAATTACTGATGTCCTGAACAAGTTCGCCACTCAGTGTTGCCTTACACCAGTCCCCATACTGACTGATGCTATCGCCCAATTTAGGGGTGCCCTACTCTAAATCTCCCAAAATGAATTGTCCTGTCCCAATTCTCGCATTTAGTGCAACACAGCATAACTCACCCATTTAGTGCTGAACTGCATTAGTTCTCCCATTATCTGATGCCCTGTTAGAAATTCTCACATTTTGATAAGCCCTGTCCCAATTTTTCCATTTAGTAGTTCCTTGCAACGATTCTCCACTTTAGTGGAGAGCTGCCAGAATTCTTAAATTTAGGTGTGACTAAAGGGTCTGTTTTCATGCTATACATCTCTAAGGCTGTAATTAGTGCTCCGCTTCCCTCCACCAATTCTCCCAGTTACCAATCCTGCACTAATTCAGGAATTTCACCAATTCTCCCATTGAATGTTATCCTGCCCCAGTCCTCCCACTTAGAATTTAACGGCACCTGCATGAATTCTCCAATTATTGTTGCCCTGCATCAATTCCTTCCATTTAATTGTTCCCTGAAACACTTCTTCCACGTACGGGTGCCCTGCTGAATTGTTTTCATTTCGTGATGCACTGAAATGAATTTCCAATTTACCGATGCTTGTAACATTTCTTCTTTTTATTGATTCCCTGGCCCCCATTCCCCAATTTAGACATGCTCTGCTCCAATTTTCTAATATATTGACACTCCCACCAGTTTTCAAGTGTAATGGCACTGTGCACCGAATCTCCCATTTACAGATTCCCACCAAATCTCCCACTTACTCATATCCCTGTATTAACTCTTCCATTTACTGATGCCCGAGCCCGATTCGACTATTTAAGGGTGCGCTACTCTAATTCTCCCATTTCCTGGTGCCATGCACCCATTCTGTAATTTAGCCCCACTGTGCACCAGGTCTTCCATCAGTATTTCCCTGCAACAATTCTCCCATTTAGTAGTCTGCTGCCAGAATGCTCTAATCTTGCGATCCCTGCATCAAATCTCCAAATTACCGATCCGACACATATCTTCCCTTTAGATTTTGTTTTTAGATTACCTACAGTGTGGAAACAGGCCCTTCGGCCCAACAAGTCCACACCGACCCGCCGAATCGTAACCCACCCAGACCCATTCTCCTACATTTACCCCTTACCTAACACTACGGGCAATTTAGCGTGGCCAATTCACCTGACCTGCACATCTTTGGATTGTGGGAGGACACCGGAGCACCCGGAGGAACCCCACGCAGTCACGGGGAGAATGTGCAAATTCCACACAGTCAGTCGCCTGAGGCGGGAATTGAACCCGGGTCTCTGGCGCTGTGAGGCTGCAGTGCTAACCACTGTGCCACCGTGCCGCCCACTGCACCAACTGCACCAACTCCCCCATTTCGTGGTGCACTTTATTGAATCTCTACCACTAATCCTTTGTAACGTTTGTCCTATTTACTGATTCACTGCCCGTGTCCTCCCATTTTCTCCAAGTCTCGGAGTTATCAGCACCCTGCACCAGGTCTTTCATTTACTGATGCCCCACACCAATTCTACAATTCAGTGTTGCTTCACATGATTGCCCCCAATTACTGACGCCCTGAACAATTCTCCACTCAGTGCTGCCTTACACCAATCCCCATACTGACTGATGCTCTTGCCCAATTTAGGGGTGCGCTACTCTAAACCTCTGAAAAGGTAATGCCCTGCCCCAATTCTCCCATTTAATAGTTCGCTGCCAGAATGCTCCAATCTCCCATTTCATGCAACACAGCATACCTCACCCATTTAGCACTGAACTGCACTAATTCACCCATTATCTGTTGCAATGACTCACATTTAGATAAGCCCTTTCCCAATTTTTCCATTTAGTAGTTCCTTGCAATGATTCTCCAATTTAGTGGAGAGCTGCCAGAATTCTTAAATTTAGGCATGGACAAGTTGGATCGAAGGGTCTGTTTCCGTGCTGTACATCTCTAAGGCTGTAATTAGTGCTCCGCTTCCCTGCACCAATTCTCCCATTTACCAATCCTGCACTAAGTCAGGAATTTCACCAACTCACCCATTGAGCTTACCCTGCCCCAGTCCTCCCACTTAGAATTTAATGGCACCTGCATGAATTCTCCAATTATTGTTGGTTTGCCTCAATTCCTTCCAGTTAGTTGTTCTTCGAAACACCTCTTCCACGTCCAGATGCCCTGCTGAATGTGTTTTTCATTTAGTGATGCACTGAACTGAATCTCCAATTTCCCAATTCTGGCAACATTTCTTCTTTTTATTGATTCCCTGCCCCTATTCCCCAATTTAGACATGCTCTGCTCCAATTTTCCAATATATTGGCACTCCCACCAATTTTCTAATGTAACGGCACTGTGCAGCAGATCTCTCATTTATTGATTCCACCAAATCTCCTATTTACTCATATCCCTGCACTAATTCTTCCATTTACTGATGTCCGAGCCTGATTCGACCAGTTAAGGGTGCGCTACTCTAATTCTCCCATTTACTGTTGCCATGCACCAATTCTCTAATTTAGCTCCTCTGTGCACCAGGTCTCTCATTTACTGATAGCCCGCACCAATTCTCCAATTCAGTGTTGCCTCGCACCTTTTCCCCAATTACTGATGTCCTGAACATGTTCTTCATTCAGTTTTGTCTTACACCAATCCTCATACTGACTGATGCCCTCACCCAATTTAGGGGTGCCCAACTCTCATTCCCGCATCAAGTATTCTCCTGCCCTAATTTTCCCAGTTGGTGCTCACTGCATCAATTCTCCAGCTATCAGATGTCCTTTTCCAAATTCTCGTGTTTCGATAAGCCCTTTCCCAACTTTGCCATTCAGTGTTTCATTGGAATAATTCTCCAAATTCATGGAGTGCTGCCAGAATTCTAAAATTTAGACATCGATAATTTGGACTGAAGTGCCTGTTTCCATGTTGTACATCTCTATGACTGTATGACTTTACTTATGGCTCCACTGTTTGCAAACATTTCTCCCATTTACCAATCCTGCACAAATTCTGAAACTTTACCAACTCTCCCATCATTATTATTATTGTTCTGCTCAATTTAAAGACACCTGCATGAATTCTCCAATTATTCATGCACTGCATCAATTCCTTCCATTTAATTGTTCCCTGAAACCCTTCTTCCACGTACGGGTGCCCTGCTGAACTGTTTTCATTTAGTGATGCACTGAACTGAATCTCCAATTTACCGATGCTTGTAACATTTCTTCTTTTTATTGATTCCCTGCCCCTATTTCCCAATTTCGTAATGCTTTGCTTGAATTTTCTAATATATTGACACTCACACCAGTTTTCCAATGTAATGGCACTGTGCATCGAATCTCGCATTTATTGATTCACACCAAATCTCCCATTTACTCATACCACTGTACTAATTCTTCTATTTACTGTAGCCCGAGCCCGATTCTACCTGTAATTCTCCCATTTGCTGGTGCCATGCACCCATTCTCAAATTGAGCTCCACTGTGCACCAGGTCTTCCATTCCATATTTCCCTGCAACAATTCTCTCATTTAGTAGCCTGCTGCCGGAATTCTCTAATTTTGGAGATCCCTGCATCAAATCTCCAAATTACCGATCCTACACATTATCCTCCCTTTAGTGGTGAACTGCACCAACTCCCCCATTTCGTGGTACTCTGTATTGAATCTGGACCACTAATCCTTTACAACATTTGTCCTATTTACTGATTCAATGCCCGTGTTCTCCCATTTGCTCCAATTCTCGAAGTTATCAGCACCCTGCACCAGGTCTCTCATTTACTGATACCCCACACCAATTCTCCAATTCAGTGTTGCTTAGCACCACTTTCCCCAATTACTGAAGTCCTGAACCAGTTCTCCTCACTGTGCTGCCTTACACCAATCCTCATATTGACTGAGGCCCTCGAACGCTTTTTGGGTGCCCTACTCTAAATCTCCCATCAAGTATTGTCCTGCCCGAATTCTCCCATTTAGTGTTACACTGCACCAATTCTCCCATTAACTGATGCCCAGTTACATTTTTCACATTTCAATAAGCCCTTGCCCATTTCTCCCATTAAGTAGTTCCCTGCAATGATTCTCCAATTTAGTGGAGCGCTGCCAGAATTCTTAAATTGTGGCATGGGCAAGTTGGACCGAAGGATCTGTTTGTGTGTTGTAAATCTCTCTGATTGTATTACTCTATTTATAGCTATTTCTCCCATTTTCCAATCCTGCACAAATCCTGCAAATGCACCAATTCTCCCATTGAGTGTTATCCTGCCCCAGTTCTCCCACTTCAAATTTAATGGCACCTGCATGAATTCTCCAATTTTTGGGAGAAGATTTGTAGCTCGAGTGCTCGTTGTTGTGATTCTATTCGCCGAGCTGGGAATTTGTGTTGCAGACGTTTCGTCCCCTGTCTAGGTGACATCCTCAGTGCTTGGGATCCTCCTTTGAAGTGCTTCTGTGATGTTTCCTCCGGCATTTATAGTGATTTGTATCTGCCGCTTCCGGTTGTCAGTTCCAGCTGTCCGCTGCAGTGGCCAGTATATTGGGTCCAGGTCGATGTGTTTGTTGATAGAATCTGTGGAGGGGGCATAGCTTCAAATTAAGGGGTGGTAGGTATAGGACAGATGTTAGGGGTAGGTTCTTTACTCAGCGAGTCGTGAGTTCATAGAATGCCCTGCCAGTAGCAGTGGTGGACTCTCCCTCTTTATGGGCATTTAAGCGGGCATTTGATAGGCATATGGAGGATAGTGGGCTAGTGTAGGTTAGGTGGGCTTGGATCAGCGCAACATCGAGGGCCAAAGGGCCTGTACTGCGCTGTATTCTCCTATGTTCTATGTTCTATGTAATTCTTAAATTTAGGCGTGGACAAGTTGGACTGAAGGATCTGTTTCCATGCTGTACATCTCTAAGGCTGTAATTAGTGTTCCGCTTCCCTGCACCAATTCTCCCATTTACCAATCCTGCGCTAAGTCGGGAATTTCACCAACTCACCCATTGAGGTTATCCTACCCCAGTCCTCCCATTTAGAATTTAATGGCACCTGCATGAATTCTCCACTTATTGCTGCCCTGCATCAATTCCTTTCAGTTAGTTGTTCCCTGAAACACTTCTTCCACGTACGGGTGTCCTGCTGGGTTTGTTCTTCTTTTAGTGATGCACTGAACTGAATCTCCAATTTACCGATGCTTGCAACATTTCTTCCTTTTATTGTTTCCCTGGCCCCTATTCCCAATTTAGACATGCTCTGCTCCAATTTTCCAATAGATTGGCACTCCCACCAATTTTCTAATGTAACGGCACTGTGCACCAGATCTCCCATTTATTGATTCCACCAAATCCCCCATTTATTCAGATGCCTGTACTAATTCTCCCATTTACTGTTGCCATGTACAAATTCTCTAATTTAGCTCCTCTGTGCACCAGGTCTCTCATTTACTGATGGTCCACACCAATTCTCCAATTCAGTGTTGCTTAGCACCTTTTCCCCAATTACTGATGTCCTGAATACGTTCTCCATTCAGTTTTGTCTTACACCAATTCTCATAGTGACTGATGCCCACACCCAATTTAGGGGTGTCCTACTCTCATTCCCGCATCAAGTATTCTCCTGCCCCAATATTCCCATGTGGTGCTCACTGCATCAGTTCTCCAGCTATCAGATGTCCTTTTCCAAATTCTCTTATTTCGATAAGCCCTTTCCCAACTCTTCCATTTAGTAGTTCCTTGGAATGATTCACCACTTTCATGGAGTGCTGACAGAATTCTAAAATTGAGACATAAATAAGTTGGACTGAAGTGTCTGTTTCCATGTTGTACATCTCTATGACTGTATGACTCTACTTATGGCTCCACTGTTCCCAAACAATTCTCCCATTTACCAATCCTGCACAAATTCTGAAACTGCACCAACTCTCCCATTGTTATTATTGTTGTTGTTCTGCTCAATTAAAAGGCCCCTGCATGAATTCTCCAATTATTCATGCCCTGCATAAATTCCTTCCATTTAATTGTTCCCTGAAACACATCCACGATGGATGCCCTGCTGAACTGTTTTCATTTAGTGGTGCACTGAAGTGAATCTCCAATTTACCGATGCTTGCAACATTTCTTTTTATTGATTCCCTGACACTATTCCCCAATTTAGAGATGCTTTGCTTGAATTTTCTAATTTATTGACACTCACACCAGTTTTCCAGTGTAATGGCACTGTGCACCGAATCTCCCATTTATTGATTCCAACCAAATCTCCCTGTACTCATACCCCTGTACTAATTCTTCCACATACTGATGCCCGAGCTGATTCTATCATTGAAGGGTGCCCTACTCTAATTCTCCCATTTCCTGGTGCCTTGCACCCATTCTCTAATTTAGCTCCACTGTGCACCAGGTCTTCCATTCAGTCTTTCCCTGCAACAATTCTCCCACTTAGTACTCTGCTGCCAGAATTCTCTAATCTTGCGATCCCTGCATGAAATCTCCAAATTACCGATCCGACACATATCTTGAACTGCACCAATGCTCCCATTTCGTGGTGCACTGTGTTGTATCTCCACGACTAATCCTTTGCAACATTTGCCCTGTTTACTGATTCACTGCCCGTGTTCTCCCATTTACTCCAATTCTCGAAGTTATCAGCACCCTGCACCAGGTCTCTCATTTACTGATACCCCACACCAATTCTCCAATTCAGTGTTGCTTAGCACCACTTTCCCCAATTACTGATGTCCTGAACAAGTACTCCACTCAGTGTTGCCTTACACCAGTCCCCATACTGACTGATGTTATCGCCCAATTTAGGGGTGCCCTACTCTAAATCTCCCAAAATGAATTGTCCTGTCCCAATTCTCCCATTTAGTGCAACACAGCATAACTCACCCATTTATTGCTGAACTGCATTAGTTCTCCCATTATCTGATGCCCTGTTAGAAATTCTCACATTTTGATAAGCCCTGTCCCAATTTTTCCATTTAGTAGTTCCTTGCAACGATTCTCCACTTTAGTGGAGAGCTGCCAGAATTCTTAAATTTAGGTGTGACTAAAGGGTCTGTTTTCATGCTATACATCTCTAAGGCTGTAATTAGTGCTTCGCTTCCCTCCACCAATTCTCCCATTTACCAAACCTGCACTAATTCGGGAATTTCACCAACTCTCCTATTGAATGTTATCCTGCCCCAGTCCTCCCACTTGGAATTTAATGGCACCTGCATGAATTCTCCAATTATTGTTGCCCTGCATCAATTCCTTCTATTTAGTTGTTCCCTGAAACGCCTCTTCCACATACGGGTGCCCTGCTGAATTGTTTTCATTTAGTGATGCACTGAACTGAATCTCCAATTTACCGATGCTTATAACATTTCTTCTTTTTATTGATTCCCTGCCCCTATTCCCCAATTTAGACATGCTCTGCTCCACTTTTCTAATATATTGACACTCACACCAGTTTTCAAATGTAATGGCACTGTGCACCGAATCTCCCATTTACGGATTCCCACCAAATCTCCCACTTACTCATACCCCTGTACTAATTCTTCCATTTACTACTGCCCTGGCTGATTCTACCCTTTAAGGGTGCCCTACTCTAATTCCTCCATTGTTCCCCCGGCACTAGTTCTTCCATTCAGTATTTCCCTGCAACAATTCTCCCATTTAGTAGTTCGCTGCCAAAATTTTCTAATCTTGCGATCCCTGCATCAAATCTCCAAATTACCGATCCAACACATACCTTCCCTTTAGTGGTGAACTGCACCAACTCCCCCATTTCGTGGTACACTGTATTGAATCTCTACCACTAATCCTTTGCAACGTTTGTCCTATTTACTGATTCACTGCCCGTGTTCTCCCATTTGCTCCAATTCTCGGCGTTATCAGCACCCTGCACCAGGTCTCTCATTTACTGATACCCCACACCAATTCTCCAATTCAGTGTCGCTTAGCACCATTTCCCCACTTGCTGATGTCCTGAATAAGTACTCCACTCAGTGGTGCCCAACATCAAACCAATCCTGACTAATGCCCTCTCCCAATTTAGAGGTGCCCTAATCTTAATCTCCCAAAATGTATCGTCCTGCCCCAATTCTCCCATTTAGTGCAACACAGTATAACTCACCCATTTAGTGCTGAACTGCACTAATTGACCCATCATCTGATGCCCTGTTGCCAATTCTCACACATTTCAAAAAGCCCTTTCCCAATTTATTTACATTTAGTAGTTCCTTGCAATGATTCTCCAATTCAGTGTTGCTGAGCAGCATTTCCCCCAATTCCTGACGTCCGGAACAAGTTCTCCATTCAGTGTTGCCTTACACCAATCCTCATACTGACTGATGCCCTCGCCCAATTTCGGGGGTGCCCTACTCTTATTCCCGCATCAAGTACTGTCCTGTCCCAATTCTCCCATTTAGTGCTACACTGCACCAATTCTCCCATTTACTGCTAAACTGAAACTCTCCCATTTGTTGTTAACTGCACCAATTTGCCATTATCAGATGCCCCGTTGTACATCTCTATGATTGTATGACTCTATTTACGACTCCGTTGCTCTGCACCATTTCTCCCATTTACCAATCCTGCACCAATCCTGAAACTGCACCAACTCTCCCATTGAGTATTATCCTGCTCAAAGTTTGTGCGAAGATTTGTAGCTCGGGTGCTCGTTGTTGTGGTTCTGTTCGCCGAGCTGGAAGTTTTTGTTGCAAACGTTTCGTCCCCTGGCTAGGCGACATCATCAGTGCTTGGGAGCCTCCTGCGAAGCGCTTCTTTGATGTTTCCTCCGGTGTTTATAGTGGTCTGTCCCTGCCGCTTCCGGTTGTCACAATTATCCTGCACAATTTAAAGGCACCTGCATGAAATCTCCAATTATTGATGCCCTGCATCAATTCCGTCCATTTAATTGTTCCCTGATACACTTCTACCACATTCTGGTGCCCTACTGAATTGTTTTCATTTAGTGGTGCACTGAAATGAATCTCAATTTACCGATGCTTGCAACATTTCTACTTTTTATAGATTGCTGGCCCCTATTCCCCAATTTAGACATGCTCTGCTCCATTTTTCTAATATATTGACACTCACACCAGTTTTCCAATGTAATGGCAATGTGCACCGAATCTCCCATTTATTGATTCCCACAGAATCTCCCATTTACTCATATCTCTGTACTAATTCGTCCATTTAATGATATCCTAGCCGACACAATCATTTGAGGGTGCGCTACTCTAATTCCACCATTTGCTGGTGCCATGCACCCATTCCCTAATTTAGCCCCACTGTGCACCAGTTCTTCCATTCAGTATTTCCCTGCAACAATTTTCCCATTTAATAGTCCGCTGCCAGAATGCTCTAATCTTGTGATCCCTGCATCACATCTCCAAATTACCGATCCTACACATATCTTCCCTTTCGTGGTGAACTGCACCAACTCCCCCATTTCATGGTACACTGTATTGAATCTGGACCACTAATCCTTTGCAACGTTTGTCCTATTTACTGATTCACTGCCCGTGTTCTCCCATTTGCTCCAATTCTCGGCGTTATCAGCACCCTGCACCAGGTCTCTCATTTACTGATACCCCACACCAATTCTCCAATTCAGTGTCGCTTAGCACCATTTCCCCACTTGCTGATGTCCTGAATAAGTACTCCACTCAGTGGTGCCCAACATCAAACCAATCCTGACTAATGCCCTCTCCCAATTTAGAGGTGCCCTAATCTTAATCTCCCAAAATGTATCGTCCTGCCCCAATTCTCCCATTTAGTGCAACACAGTATAACTCACCCATTTAGTGCTGAACTGCACTAATTGACCCATCATCTGATGCCCTGTTGCCAATTCTCACACATTTCAAAAAGCCCTTTCCCAATTTATTTACATTTAGTAGTTCCTTGCAATGATTCTCCAATTCAGTGTTGCTGAGCAGCATTTCCCCCAATTCCTGACGTCCGGAACAAGTTCTCCATTCAGTGTTGCCTTACACCAATCCTCATACTGACTGATGCCCTCGCCCAATTTCGGGGGTGCCCTACTCTTATTCCCGCATCAAGTACTGTCCTGTCCCAATTCTCCCATTTAGTGCTACACTGCACCAATTCTCCCATTTACTGCTAAACTGAAACTCTCCCATTTGTTGTTAACTGCACCAATTTGCCATTATCAGATGCCCCGTTGTACATCTCTATGATTGTATGACTCTATTTACGACTCCGTTGCTCTGCACCATTTCTCCCATTTACCAATCCTGCACCAATCCTGAAACTGCACCAACTCTCCCATTGAGTATTATCCTGCTCAAAGTTTGTGCGAAGATTTGTAGCTCGGGTGCTCGTTGTTGTGGTTCTGTTCGCCGAGCTGGAAGTTTTTGTTGCAAACGTTTCGTCCCCTGGCTAGGCGACATCATCAGTGCTTGGGAGCCTCCTGCGAAGCGCTTCTTTGATGTTTCCTCCGGTGTTTATAGTGGTCTGTCCCTGCCGCTTCCGGTTGTCACAATTATCCTGCACAATTTAAAGGCACCTGCATGAAATCTCCAATTATTGATGCCCTGCATCAATTCCGTCCATTTAATTGTTCCCTGATACACTTCTACCACATTCTGGTGCCCTACTGAATTGTTTTCATTTAGTGGTGCACTGAAATGAATCTCAATTTACCGATGCTTGCAACATTTCTACTTTTTATAGATTGCTGGCCCCTATTCCCCAATTTAGACATGCTCTGCTCCATTTTTCTAATATATTGACACTCACACCAGTTTTCCAATGTAATGGCAATGTGCACCGAATCTCCCATTTATTGATTCCCACAGAATCTCCCATTTACTCATATCTCTGTACTAATTCGTCCATTTAATGATATCCTAGCCGACACAATCATTTGAGGGTGCGCTACTCTAATTCCACCATTTGCTGGTGCCATGCACCCATTCCCTAATTTAGCCCCACTGTGCACCAGTTCTTCCATTCAGTATTTCCCTGCAACAATTTTCCCATTTAATAGTCCGCTGCCAGAATGCTCTAATCTTGTGATCCCTGCATCACATCTCCAAATTACCGATCCTACACATATCTTCCCTTTCGTGGTGAACTGCACCAACTCCCCCATTTCATGGTACACTGTATTGAATCTGGACCACTAATCCTTTGCAACGTTTGTCCTATTTACTGATTCACTGCCCGTGTTCTCCCATTTGCTCCAATTCTCGAAGTTATCAACACCCTGCACCAGGTCTTTCATTTACTGATACCCCACACCAATTCTCCAATTCAGTGTTGCTTAGCACCACTTTCCACAATTACTGAAGTCCTGAACCAGTTGTCCTCACAGTGCTGCCTTACACCAATCCTCAAATTGACTGAGGCCCTCGAACGCTTTTTGGGTGCCCTACTCTAAATCTCCCATCAAGTATTGTCCTGCCCGAATTCTCCCATTTAGTGTTACACTGCACCAATTCTCCCATTAACTGATGCCCTGTTACATTTTTCACATTTCGATAAGCCCTTGCCCAATTCTCCCATTAAGTAGTTCCTTGCAATGATTGTTTAATTTAGTGGAGCGCTGTCAGAATTCTTAAATTGTGGCATAGACATGTTAGACCGAAGGATCTGTTTGTGTGTTGTAAATCTCTATGATTGTATGACTCTGTTTATGGCTATTTCTCCCATTTTCCAATCCTGCACAAATCCTGGAACTGCACCAATTCTCCCATTGAGTGTTATCCTGCCCCAGTTCTCCCACTTCGAATTTAATGGTACCTGCATGAATTCTCCAATTTTTGGGAGAAGATTTGTAGCTCGGGTGATCGTTGTTGTGGTTCTGTTCGCCGAGCTGGGAATTTGTGTTGCAGACGTTTCGTCCCCTGTCTAGGTGACATCCTCCGTGCTTGGGATCACCCATCTCTGGACTCATCGCAGAAGCTGTAATGCAAAGATTAGAACAAACAGACGTACCACAAATTCAACCCAAACTCTGGGTCAGATATGTAGATGATACCTTTGTAATCATTAAAAACACAGAAATAGAAAACACACACCGGATCATTAATGCCACACTCACAGGAATCCGATTCACTGGAGAGGAAGAAAAAGACAACCAACTCCCATTCCTGGACATGATGGTACAGAGAACACCAAACAGACAGTAGGTGCAGGAGTAGGCCATTCTGCCCTTCGAGCCTGCACCGCCATTCAATATGATCATGGCTGATCATTCCTAATCAGTATCCTGCTCCTGCCTTATCTCCATAACCCTTGATTCCACTATCCTTGAGAGCTCTATCCAACTCTTTCTTAAATGAATCCAGAGACTGGGCCTCCACTGCCCTCTGGGCCAGAGCATTCCACACAGCCCCCCTCTCTCTGGGTGAAGAACTTTCTCCTCATCTCTGTCCTAAATGGTCTACCCCGTATTTTTAAGCTGTGTCCTCTGGTTCGGCACTCACCCATCAGCGGAAACATGTTTCCTGCCACCAGAGTGTCCAATCCTTTAATAATCTTATATGTCTCAATCAGATCCCCTCTCAGTCTTCTAAACTCAAGGGTATACAAGCCCAGTCGGTCCAGTCTTTCAGCGTAATCCAGGAATTGACCTCGTGAACCTACGCTGCACTCCCTCAATAGCCAGAATGTCTTTCCTCAAATTTTCCGCAAATTTCCTCAGAACTGCACACAATACTCCAGGTGTGGTCTCACCAGGGCCCTGTACAGCTGCAGAAGAACAGAGAATGCACCACAAAGGTATACAGGTACACAGACCAAGTCCTGAACTACGAAAGCAACCACCCCAACATACACAAAAGAAGTTGCATCAAGACACTGTTCAAAAGGGCCACAACACACTGCAGTACACCAGAACTGCAAAAAGAGGAAGAAGAACACCTCTACAATGTATTCGCCAAAAACGGATACCCCCGCAATTTCATCAACAGATGCCTAAGGGAAAGACAACGGAATGAGGACATGCCACAACCCAAAGGACTAGCCACACTACCATACATCAAGAACATTCTGGAACTGACAGCCAGACTATTACGAGCACTAGGATTCATAACAGCAAACAAACCAACAGCCACACTCAGACAACAACTCACCAGGGCAAAGGACCCCATACCCAGCATGAGCAAAACTAACGTAGTGTACAAAATCCCATGCAAGGACTGCACAAAACACTATATAGGACAAACAGGAAGATAGCTTACGATCTGTATCGATGAACACCAAATATCCACGAAAGGACACGACCAGCTATCCTTAGTAGCCACACACGCAGATGACAAGCAACATGAGTTTGACTGGGACAACACTGCTATTATTGGACAAGCCAAACAGAGAACATCCAGGGAATTCCTAGAGGCATGGCACTCATCCACCTGGACCATCTCTGACACCTCCCTCCCCTTCCTGGACCTCTCCATCTCCATTAGTGACGACCGACTTGACACTGACATTTTTTACAAACCCACTGACTCCCACAGCTACCTGGATTACAACTCTTCCCACCCTATTTCTTGCAAAAATCCCATCCCGTATTCCCAATTCCTCCGCCTCTGCTGGATCTGCTCCCAGGAGGACCAGTTCCACCACAGAACACACCAGATGGCCTCCTTCTTTAGAGACCGCAATTTCCCTTCCCACCTGGTTAAAGATGCTCTCCAACGCATCTCATCCACATCCCGCACCTCCGCCCTCAGACCCCACCCCTCCAACCGCAACAAGGACAGAACGCCCCTGGTGCTCAACCTTCCACCCTACCAACCTTCGCATAAACCAAATCATCCACCGACATTTCCGCCACCTCCAAAAAGACCCCACCACCAGGGATATATTTCCCTCCCCACCCCTTTCCGCCTTCCGCAAAGACCGTTCTCTCCGTGACTACCTGGTCAGGTCCATGCCCCACGACAACCCACCCTCCCATCCTGGCACTTTCCCCTGCCACCGCAGGAACTGTAAAACCTGCACCCACACATCCTCCCTCACCTCCATCCAAGGCCCTAAAGGAGCCTTCCACATCCATCAAAGTTTTACTTGCACATCCACTACTATCATTTACTGTATCCGTTGCTCCCCATGCGATCTCCTCTACATTGGGGAGACTGGGCACCTCCCAGCAGAGCGCTTTAGGGAACATCTCCGAGACACCCGCACCAATCAACCACACCGCCCCGTGGCCCAGCATTTCAACTCCCCCTCCCACTCTGCCGAGGACATGGAGGTCCTGGGCCTCCTTCACCGCCGCTTCCTCACCACCAGACGCCTGGAGGAAGAATGCCTCATCTTCCGCCTCGGAACACTTCAACCCCAGGGCATCAATGTGGACTTCAACAGTTTCCTCATTTTCCCTCCCCCCACCTCACCCTAGTTCCAAACTTCCAGCTCAGCACTGTCCCCATGACTTGTCCGGACTTGTCCTACCTGCCTATCTCCTTTTCCACCTATCCACTCCACCCTCTCCTCCCTGACCTATCACCTTCATCCCCTCCCCCACTCACCCATTGTACTCTATGCTACTTTCTCCCCACCCTCACCCTCCCATAGCTTATCTCTCCACACTTCAGGCTCTCTGCCTTTATTCCTGATGAAGGGCTTTTGCCCGAAACGTCGATTTCTCTGCTCCTTGGATGCTGCCTGAACTGCTGTGCTCTTCCAGCACCACTGATCCAGAACCATTGTGCTTCGGGTTGTCTGCTCAGTCTGCAGCATTGCAGGCCGTGGGAGCAGGGCAGTGGGAAAGGTACCTCGTGTGGACTGCAATAGGACTTTCCACACATTGTTCCAGGGCAGTTACAGAGCTCCAGGATTTCTGAATGAGGGTCTGAAAAATGCATTGATTGAAGGAGCAGGATCAGGAAAACAGGATAAAGCTGATAAGATCAGCAGGATTTATCGGTCTAACTCTGTACCATACTTTATTTTCTGCTTCATAAATCTACAATCCGAAACTCAACCCACTCAGAGCAATATAAGCTCAGAAACAAATCATTCAAAGTTTGTGAGAAGATTTGTAGCTCGGGTGCTCGTTGTTGTGGTTCTGTTCGCCGAGCTGAGAATTTGTGTTACAGACGTTTCATTCCCTGACGTTTCGTCGTCAGTGCTTGGGAGCCTCCTGTGAAGCGCTTCTGTGATCTTTCCTTCGGCATTTATAGTGGTTTGTCTCAGCCGCTTCCGGTTGTCAGTTCCAGCTCTCCGCTGCAGTGGCCGGTATATTGGGTCCAGGTCGATGTGTTTGTTGGATGAGTGCCATGCCTCTAGGAATTCCTTGGCTGTTCTCTGTTTGGCTTGTCCAATAATAGTAGTGTTGTCCCAGTCAAACTCATGTTGCTTGTCATCTGCGTGTGTGGCTACTAAGGATAGCTGGTCGTGTCATTTCATGGATATTTGGTGTTCATCGATACAGATCGTAAGCTATCTTCCTGTTTGTCCTATATAGTGTTTTGTGCAGTCCTTGCATGGGATTTTGTACACTACGTTAGTTTTGCTCATGCTGGGTATGGGGTCCTTTGCCCTGGTGAGTTGTTGTCTGAGTGTGGCTGTTGGTTTGTTTGCTGTTATGGATCCTAGTGCTCGTAATAGTCTGGCTGTCAGTTCCAAAATGTTCTTGATGTATGGTAGTGTGGCTAGTCCTTTGGGTTGTGGCATGTCCTCATTACGTTGTTTTTCACTTAGGCATCTGTTGATGAAATTGCGGGGGTATCCGTTTTTGGCGAATACATTGTAGAGGTGTTCTTCTTCCTCTTTTTGCAGTTCTGGTGTACTGCAGTGTGTTGTGGCCCTTTTGAACAGTGTCTTGATGCAACTTCTTTTGTGTATGTTGGGGTGGTTGCTTTCGTAGTTCAGGACTTGGTCTGTGTACCTGTATACCTTTGTGGTGTATTCTCTGTTCTTCTGCAGCTGTACAGGGCCCTGGTGAGACCACACCTGGAGTATTGTGTGCAGTTCTGAGGAAATATGCGGAAAATTTGAGGAAAGACATTCTGGCTATTGAGGGAGTGCAGCGTAGGTTCACGAGGTCAATTCCTGGATTACGCTGAAAGACTGGACCGACTGGGCTTGTATACCCTTGAGTTTACAAGACTGAGAGGGGATCTGATTGAGGCATATAAGATCATTAAAGGATTGGACACTCTGGACGCAGGAAACATGTTTCCGCTGATGGGTGAGTGCCGAACCAGAGGACACAGCTTAAAAATACGGGGTAGACCATTTAGGACAGAGATGAGGAGAAACTTCTTCACCCAGAGAGTGGTGGCTGTGTGGAATGCTCTGCCCCAGAGGGCAGTGGAGGCCCAGTCTCTGGATTCATTTAAGAAAGAGTTGGATAGAGCTCTCAAGGATAGTGGAATCAAGGGTTATGGAGATAAGGCAGGAGCAGGATACTGATTAGGAATGATCAGCCATGATCATATTGAATGGCGGTGCAGGCTCGAAGGGCAGAATGGCCTACTCCTGCACCTACTGTCTGTTTGGTGTTCTCTGTACCATCATGTCCAGGAATGGGAGTTGGTTGTCCTTTTCTTCCTCTCCAGTGAATCGGATTCCTGTGAGTGTGGCATTAATGATCCGGTGTGTGTTTTCTATTTCTGTGTTTTTAATGATTACAAAGGTATCATCTACATATCTGACCCAGAGTTTGGGTTGAATTTGTGGTACGTCTGTTTGTTCTAATCTTTGCATTACAGCTTCTGCGATGAGTCCAGAGATGGGTGATCCCAAGCACTGAGGATGTCACCTAGACAGGGGACGAAACGTCTGCAACACAAATTCCCAGCTCGGCGAACAGAACCACAACAACGATCACCCGAGCTACAAATCTTCTCCCAAAAATTGGAGAATTCATGCAGGTACCATTAAATTCGAAGTGGGAGAACTGGGGCAGGATAACACTCAATGGGAGAATTGGTGCAGTTCCAGGATTTGTGCAGGATTGGAAAATGGGAGAAATAGCCATAAACAGAGTCATACAATCATAGAGATTTACAACACACAAACAGATCCTTCGGGCTAACTTGCCCATGCCACAATTTAAGAATTCTGACAGCGCACCACGAAATTAAACAATCATTGCAAGGGACTACTTAATGGGAGAATTGGGCAAGGGCTTATCGAAATGTGAAAAATGTAACAGGGCATCAGTTAATGGGAGAATTGGTGCAGTGTAACACTAAATGGGAGAATTCGGGCAGGACAATACTTGATGGGAGATTTAGAGTAGGGCACCCAAAAAGCGTTCGAGGGCCTCAGTCAATATGAGGATTGGTGTAAGGCAGCACTGTGAGGACAACTGGTTCAGGACTTCAGTAATTGGGGAAAGTGGTGCTCAGCAACACTGAATTGGAGATTTGGTGTGGGGTATCAGTAAATGAGAGACCTGGTGCAGGGTGTTGATAACTTCGAGAATTGGAGCAAATGGGAGAACACGGGCTGTGAATCAGTAAATAGGACAAACATTGCAAAGGATTAGTGGTCCAGATTCAATACAGTGTACCACGAAATGGGGGAGTTGGTGCAGTTCACCACGAAAGGGAAGATATGTGTAGGATCGGTAATTTGAAGATGTGATGCAGGGATCACAAGATTAGAGCATTCTGGCAGCGGACTATTAAATGGGAGAATTGTTGCGGGGAAATACTGAATGGAAGAACTGGTGCACAGTGGAACTAAATTAGGGAATGGGTGCATGGCACCAGCAAATGGGGGAATTAGAGTAGCGCACCCTCAAATGATTGTGTCGGCTAGGATATCATTAAATGGACGAATTAGTACAGGGATATGAGTAAATGGGAGATTTTGTGGGAATCAATAAATGGGAGATTCGGTGCACATTGCCATTACATTGCAAAACTGGTGTGAGTGTCAATATATTAGAAAAATGGAGCAGAGCATGTCTAAATTGGGGAATGGGGGCCAGCAATCTATAAAAAGTAGAAATGTTGCAAGCATCGGTAAATTGAGATTCATTTCAGTGCACCACTAAATGAAAACAATTCAGTAGGGCACCAGAATGTGGTAGAAGTGTATCAGGGAACAATTAAATGGACGGAATTGATGCAGGGCATCAATAATTGGAGATTTCATGCAGGTGCCTTTAAATTGTGCAGGATAATTGTGACAACCGGAAGCGGCAGGGACAGACCACTATAAACACCGGAGGAAACATCAAAGAAGCGCTTCGCAGGAGGCTCCCAAGCACTGATGATGTCGCCTAGCCAGGGGACGAAACGTTTGCAACAAAAACTTCCAGCTCGGCGAACAGAACCACAACAACGAGCACCCGAGCTACAAATCTTCGCACAAACTTTGAGCAGGATAATACTCAATGGGAGAGTTGGTGCAGTTTCAGGATTGGTGCAGGATTGGTAAATGGGAGAAATGGTGCAGAGCAACGGAGTCGTAAATAGAGTCATACAATCATAGAGATGTACAACATGGAAACAGACACTTCAGACCAACTTGTCTGTGTCTCAATTTTAGAATTCTGGCAACACTCCGCGAAATTGGAGAATCGTTCCCAAGGATCTACCACATCGAAGAATTGGGCAAGGGCTGACCAAAATAAGAGAAATTGGAACGGGGCATCTGATAATGGCAAATTGGTGCAGTTAACAACAAATGGGAGAGTTTCAGTTTAGCAGTAAATGGGAGAATTGGTGCAGTGTAGCACTAAATGGGAGAATTGGGACTGGACAGTACTTGATGCAGGAATGAGAGTAGGGCACCCCCGAAATTGGGCGAGGGCATCAGTCAGTATGAGGATTGGTGTAAGGCAACACTGAATGGAGAACTTTTTCCGGACGTCAGGAATTGGGGGAAATGCTGCTCAGCAACACTGAATTGGAGAAGCATTGCAAGGAACTACTAAATGTAAATAAATTGGGAAAGGGCTTTTCGAAATGTGTGAGAATTGGCAACAGGGCATCAGATTAGTGCAGTTCAGCACTAAATGGGTGAGTTATACTGTGTTGCACTAAATGGGAGAATTGGGGCAGGACGATACATTTTGGGAGATTAAGATTAGGGCACCTCTAAATTGGGAGAGGGCATTAGTCAGGATTGGTTTGATGTAGGGCACCACTGAGTGGAGAACTTGTTCAGGACATCAGCAACTGGGGAAATGGTGCTAAGCAACACTGAATTGGAGAATTGGTGTGGGGCATCAGTAAATGAGAGACCTGGTGCAGGGTGCTGATAACTTCGAAAATTAGAGCAAATGGGAGAACACGGGCAGTGAATCAGTAAATAGGACAAACGTTGCAAAGGATTAGTGGTAGAGATTCAATACAGTGTACCACGAAATGGGGGAGTTGGTGCAGTTCACCACTAAAGGGAAGATATGTGTTGGATCGGTAATTTGGAGATTTGATGCAGGGATCGCAAGATTAGAAAATTCTGGCAGCGAACTACTAAATGGGAGAATTGTTGCAGGGAAATACTGAATGGAAGAACTAGTGCCGGGGGGAACAATGGGGGAATTAGAGTAGGGCACCCTTAAAGGGTAGAATCAGCCAGGGCAGCAGTAATTGGAAGAATTAGCACAGGGGTATGAGTAAGTGGGAGATTTGGTGGGAATCCGTAAATGGGAGATTCGGTGCACAGTGCCATTACATTTGAAAACTGGTGTGAGTGTCAATATATTAGAAATTGGAGCAGAGCATGTCTAAATTGGGGAATAGGGGCAGGGAATCAATAAAAAGAAGAAATGTTATAAGCATCGGTAAATTGGAGATTCAGTTCAGTGCATCACTAAATGAAAACAATTCAGCAGGGCACCCGTACGTGGAAGAGGCGTTTCAGGGAACAACTAAATAGAAGGAATTGATGCAGGGCAACAATAATTGGAGAATTCATGCAGGTGCCATTAAATTCCAAGTGGGAGGACTGGGGCAGGATAACATTCAATGGGAGAGTTGGTGAAATTCCCGAATTAGTGCAGGTTTGGTAAATGGGAGAATTGGTGGAGGGAAGCGAAGCACTAATTACAGCCTTAGAGATGCACAGCATGGAACAGATCCTTTAGTCACACCTAAATTTAAGAATTCTGGCAGCTCTCCACTAAAGTGGAGAATCGTTGCAAGGAACTACTAAATGGAAAAATTGGGACAGGGCTTATCAAAATGTGAGAATTTCTAACAGGGCATCAGATAATGGGAGAACTAATGCGGTTCAGCAATAAATGGGTGAGTTATGCTGTGTTGCACTAAATGCGAGAATTGGGACAGGACAATTCATTTTGGGAGATTTAGAGTAGGGCACCCCTAAATTGGGCGAGGGCATCATTCACTATGAGGATTGGTGTAAGGCAACACTGAGTGGAGTACTTGTTCAGGACATCAGTAATTGGGGAAAGTGGTGCTAAACAACACTGAATTGGAGAATTGGTGTGGGGTATCAGTAAATGAGAGACCTGGTGCAGGGTGCTGATAACTTCGAGAATTGGAGCAAATGGGAGAACACGGGCAGTGAATCAGTAAACAGGGCAAATGTTGCAAAGGATTAGTCGTGGAGACACAACACAGTGCACCACGAAATGGGAGCATTGGTGCAGTTCAAGATATGTGTCGGATCGGTAATTTGGAGATTTCATGCAGGGATCGCAAGATTAGAGAATTCTGGCAGCAGACTACTAAGTGGGAGAATTCTTGCAGGGAAAGACTGAATGGAAGACCTGGTGCACAGTGGAGCTAAATTAGAGAATGGGTGCAAGGCACCAGGAAATGGGAGAATTAGAGTAGGGCACCCTTCAATGATAGAATCAGCTCGGGCATCAGTAAGTGGAAGAATTAGTACAGGGGTATGAGTACAGGGAGATTTGGTGGGAATCAATAAATGGGAGATTCGGTGCACAGTGCCATTACACTGGAAAACTGGTGTGAGTTTCAATAAATTAGAAAATTCAAGCAAAGCATCTCTAAATTGGGGAATAGTGTCAGGGAATCAATAAAAAGAAATGTTGCAAGCATCGGTAAATTGGAGATTCACTTCAGTGCACCACTAAATGAAAACAGTTCAGCAGGGCATCCATCGTGGAAGTGTTTCAGGGAACAATTAAATGGAAGGAATTTATGCAGGGCATGAATAATTGAAGAATTCATGCAGGGGCCTTTTAATTGAGCAGAACAACAACAATAATAACAATGGGAGAGTTGGTGCAGTTTCAGAATTTGTGCAGGATTGGTAAATGGGAGAATTGTTTGGGAACAGTGGAGCCATAAGTAGAGTCATACAGTCATAGAGATGTACAACATGGAAACAGACACTTCAGTCCAACTTATTTATGTCTCAATTTTAGAATTCTGTCAGCACTCCATGAAAGTGGTGAATCATTCCAAGGAACTACTAAATGGAAGAGTTGGGAAAGGGCTTATCGAAATAAGAGAATTTGGAAAAGGACATCTGATAGCTGGAGAACTGATGCAGTGAGCACCACATGGGAATATTGGGGCAGGAGAATACTTGATGCGGGAATGAGAGTAGGGCACCCCTAAATTGGGTGAGGGCATCAGTCAATATGAGAATTGGTGTAAGACAAAACTGAATGGAGAACGTATTCAGGACATCAGTAATTGGGGAAAAGGTGCTAAGCAACACTGAATTGGAGAATTGGTGTGGACCATCAGCAAACGAGAGACCTGGTGCACAGAGGAGCTAAATTAGAGAATTTGTACATGGCAACAGTAAATGGGAGAATTAGTACAGGCATCTGAATAAATGGGGGATTTGGTGGAATCAATAAATGGGAGATCTGGTGCACAGTGCCGTTACATTAGAAAATTGGTGGGAGTGCCAATCTATTGGAAAATTGGAGCAGAGCATGTCTAAATTGGGAAATAGGGGCCAGGGAAACAATAAAAGGAAGAAATGTTGCAAGCATCGGTAAATTGGAGATTCAGTTCAGTGCATCACTAAAAGAAGAACAAACCCAGCAGGACACCCGTACGTGGAAGAAGTGTTTCAGGGAACAACTAACTGAAAGGAATTGATGCAGGGCAGCAATAAGTGGAGAATTCATGCAGGTGCCATTAAATTCTAAGTGGGAGGACTGGGGCAGGATAACCTCAATGGGTGAGTTGGTGAAATTCCCGACTTAGCGCAGGATTGGTAAATGGGAGAATTGGTGCAGGGAAGCGGAACACTAATTACAGCCTTAGAGATGTACAGCATGGAAACAGATCCTTCAGTCCAACTTGTCCACGCCTAAATTTAAGAATTACATAGAACATAGAACATAGGAGAATACAGCGCAGTACAGGCCCTTTGGCCCTCGATGTTGCGCTGATCCAAGCCCACCTACCTACACTAGCCCACTATCCTCCATATGCCTATCCAATGTCCGCTTAAATGCCCATAAAGAGGGAGAGTACACCACTGCTACTGGCAGGGCATTCCATGAATTCACGACTCGCTGAGT
The DNA here is from genome assembly GCF_037043375.1 of Chiloscyllium plagiosum. NCBI lineage: Eukaryota > Metazoa > Chordata > Chondrichthyes > Orectolobiformes > Hemiscylliidae > Chiloscyllium > Chiloscyllium plagiosum. The sequence goes on from NW_028270181.1 coordinate 46,222,837, forward strand.
AAAGAACCTACCCCTAACATCTGTCCTATACCTACCACCCCTTAATTTAAAGCTATGCCCCCTCCACAGATTCTATCAACAAACACATCGACCTGGACCCAATATACCGGCCACTGCAGCGGACAGCTGGAACTGACAACCGGAAGCGGCAGATACAAATCACTATAAATGCCGGAGGGAACATCACAGAAGCACTTCAAAGGAGGATCCCAAGCACTGAGGATGTCACCTAGACAGGGGACGAAACGTCTGCAACACAAATTCCCAGCTCGGCGAATAGAATCACAACAACGAGCACTCGAGCTACAAATCTTCTCCCAAAAATTGGAGAATTCATGCAGGTGCCATTAAATTCGAAGTGGGAGAACTGGGGCAGGATAACAATGGGAGAATTGGTGCATTTCCAGGATTTGTGCAGGATTGGAAAATGGGAGAAATAGCTATAAATAGAGTAATACAATCAGAGAGATTTACAACACACAAACAGATCCTTCGGTCCAACTTGCCCATGCCACAATTTAAGAATTCTGGCAGCGCTCCACTAAATTGGAGAATCATTGCAGGGAACTACTTAAAGGGAGAAATGGGCAAGGGCTTATTGAAATGTGAAAAATGTAACAGGGCATCAGTTAATGGGAGAATTGGTGCAGTGTAACACTAAATGGCAGAATTCGGGCAGGACAATACTTGATGGGAGATTTAGAGTAGGGCACCCAAAAAGCGTTCGAGGGCCTCAGTCAATATGAGGATTGGTGTAAGGCAGCACAGTGAGGACAACTGGTTCAGGACTTCAGTAATTGGGGAAAGTGGTGCTCAGCAACACTGAATTGGAGAATTGGTGTGGGGTATCAGTAAATGAGAGACCTGGTGCAGGGTGCTGATAACTTCGAGACTTGGAGCAATTGAGAGAACACGGGATGTGAATCAGTAAATAGGACAAATGTTGTAAAGGATTAGTGGTAGAGATTCAATACAGTGCACCACGAAATGGGAGAGATGGTGCAGTTCACCACTAAAGGGAGGATAATGTGTAGGATTGGTAATTTGGAAATTTGATGTAGGGATCTCCAAAATTAGAGAATTCCGGCAGCAGGTTACTAAATGGGAGAATTGTTGCAGGGAAATATGGAATGGAAGACCTGGTGCACCGTGGAGCTCAATTTGAGAATGGGTGCATGGCACCAGCAAATGGGAGAGTTAGAGGTAGAATCGGGCTCGGGCTACAGTAAATAGAAGAATTAGTACAGGGGTATGAGTAAATGGGAGATTTGGTGGGAATCAATAAATGCGAGATTCGATGCACAGTGCCATTACATTGGAAAACTGGTGTGAGTGTCAATATATTAGAAAATTCAAGCAAAGCATTTCGAAATTGGGAAATAGGGGCAGGGAATCAATAAAAAGAAGAAATGTTACAAGCATCGGTAAATTGGAGATTCAGTTCAGTGCATCACTAAATGAAAACAGTTCAGCAGGGCACCCGTACGTGGAAGAAGGGTTTCAGGGAACAATTAAATGGAAGGAATTGATGCAGGGCATGAATAATTGGAGAATTCATGCAGGTGTCTTTAAATTGAGCAGAACAATAATAATAATGATGGGAGAGTTGGTAAAGTTTCAGAATTTGTGCAGGATTGGTAAATGGGAGAAATGTTTGCAAACAGTGGAGCTATAAGTAAAGTCATACAGTCATAGAGATGTACAACATGGAAACAGGCACTTCAGTCCAAATTATCGATGTCTAAATTTTAGAATTCTGGCAGCACTCCACGAATTTGGAGAATTATTCCAATGAAACACTGAATGGCAAATTTGCAAAGGGCTTATCGAAACACGAGAATTTGGAAAAGGACATCTGATAGCTGGAGAATTGATGCAGTGAGCACCAAATGGGAAAATTGTGGCAGGAGAATACTTGATGCGGGAATGAGAGTAGGGCACCCCCTAAATTGGGTGAGGGCATCAGTCAGTATGAGGATTGGTGTAAGACAAAACTGAATGAAGAACATGTTCAGGACATCAGTAATTGGGGAAAAGGTGCTAAGCAACACTGAATTGGAGAATTGGGGCGGGCTATCAGTAAATGAGAGACCTGGTGCACAGAGGAGCTAAATTAGAGAATTGGTGCATGGCAACAGTAAATGGGAGAATTAGAGTAGCGCACCCTTAAATGGTAGAATCGGGCTCGGACATCAGTAAATGGAAGAATTAGTGCAGGGATATGAGTAAATAGGAGATTTGGTGGAATCAATAAATGAGAGATCTGCTGCACAGTGCCGTTACATTAGAAAATTGGTGGGAGTGCCAATATATTGGAAAATTGGAGCAGAGCATGTCTAAATTGGGGAATAGGGGCAGGGAATCAATAAAAAGAAGAAATGTTGCCAGAATTGGGAAATTGGAGATTCAGTTCAGTGCATCACTAAATGAAAAACACATTCAGCAGGGCATCTGGACGTGGAAGAGGTGTTTCGAAGAACAACTAACTGGAAGGAATTGAGGCAAACCAATAATAATTGGAGAATGCATGTAGGTGCCATTGAATTCTAAGTGGGAGGACTGGGGCAGGATAACCTCAATGGGTGAGTTGGTGAAATTCCAGAATCAGTGCAGGATTGGTAAATGGGAGAATTGGTGCAGGGAAGCGGAGCACTAATTACAGCCTTAGAGATGTACAGCACGGAAACAGACCCTTCGATCCAACTTGTCCATGCCTAAATTTAAGAATTCTGGCAGCTCTCCACTAAATTGGAGAATCATTGCAAGGAACTACTAAATGGAAAAATTGGGAAAGGGCTTATCTAAATGTGAGTCATTGCAACAGATAATGGGTGAATTAGTGCAGTTCAGTGCTAAATGGGTGAGGTATGCTGTGTTGCACGAAATGGGAGATTAGAGCATTCTGGCAGCGAACTATTAAATGAGAGAATTGGGGCAGGGCATTACCTTTTCAGAGGTTTAGAGTAGCGCACCCCTAAATTGGGCAAGAGCATCAGTCAGTATGGGGATTGGTGTAAGGCAGCACTGAGTGGAGAATTGTTCAGGGCGTCAGAAATTGGGGGCAATCATGTGAAGCAACACTGAATTGGAGAATTGGTGTGGGGTATCAGTAAATGAAAGACCTGGTGCAGGGTGCTGATAACTTCGAGAATTGGAGCAAATGGGAGAACACGGGCAGTGAATCAGTAAATAGGACAAATGTTGCAAAAGATTACTGGGCGAGATTCAATAAAGGGCTCCACGCAATGCGGGAGGTGGTGCAGTTCACCACGAAAGGGAAGATATGTGTAGGATCGGTAATTTGGAGATGTGATGCAGGGATCACAGGATTAGAGCATTCTGGCAGCGAACTACTAAATGGGAGAATTGTTGCAGGGAAATACTGAATGGAAGAACTGGTACACAGTGGGGCTAAATTAGGGAATGGGTGCATGGCACCAGTAAATGGGAGAATTAGAGCAGGGCACCCTCAAATGATTGTGTCGGCTAGGATATCAGTAAATGGAAGAATTAGTGCAGGGATATGAGTAAATGGGAGATCCGGTGGGAATCAATAAATGGGAGATTCGGTGCACATTGCCATTACATTGGAAAACTGGTGTGAGTGTCAATATATTAGAAAAATGGAGCAGAGCATGTCTAAATTGGGGAATAGGGGCCAGTAATCTATAAAAAGAAGAAATGTTGCAAGCATCGGTCAATTGTGATTCATTTCAGTGCACCACTAAATGAAAACAATTCAGTAGGGCACCAGAACGTGGTAGAAGTGTATCAGGGAACAATTAAATGGAAGGAATTGATGCAGGGCATCAATAATTGGAGATTTCATACAGTTGCCTTTAAATTGGGCAGGATAATACTCAATGGGAGAGTTGGTGCAGTTTCAGGATTTGTGCAGGATTGGTAAATGGGAGAAATGGTGCAGAGCAACAGAGCCGGAAATAGAGTCAAACAATCATAGAGATGTACAACATGGAAACAGACACTTCACTCCAACTTGTCTATGACTCAATTTTTGCATTCTGGCAACACTCCGCGAAATTGGAGAATCATTCCCAGGAACTACTACATCGAAGAATTGGGCAAGGGCTTATCAAAGTAAGAGAATTTGGAATGGGGCATCTGATAACGGCAAATTAGTGCAGTTAGCACCAAATGGGAGAGTTCCAGTTTAGCAGTAAATGGGAGAATTGGTGCAGTGTAGCACTAAATGGGAGAATTGGGACTTACTTGATGCGGGAATAAGAGTAGGGCACCCCTAAATTGGGCGAGGGCATCAGTCAGTATGAGGATTGGTGAGAGGCAAAACTGAGTGGAGAACTTGTTCAGGACGTCAGTAATTGGGGGAAATGGTGCTCAGCAACACTGAATTGGAGAATCATTGCAAGGAACTACTAAATGTAAATAAATTGGGAAAAGGCTTTTCGAAATGTGTGAGAATTTGCAACAGGGTATCAGATAATGGGTGAATTAATGCAGTTCAGCACTAAATGGGTGAGTTATACTGTGTTGCACTAAATGGGAGAATTGGGGCAGGACGATACATTTTGGGAGATTAAGATTAGGGCACCTCTAAATTGGGAGAGGGCATTAATCAGTATTGGTTTGATGTCGGGCACCACTGAGTGGAGAACTTGTTCAGGACATCAGCAAGTGGGGAAATGGTGCTGAGTAACACTGAATTGGAGAATTGGTGTGGGGCATCAGTAAATGAGAGACCTGGTGCAGGGTGCTGATAACTCCGAGACTTGGAGAAAATGGGAGGACACGGGCAGTGAATCAGTAAATAGGACAAACGTTACAAAGGATTAGTGGTAGAGATTCAATAAAGTGCACCACGAAATGGGGGAGTTGGTGCAGTTGGTGCAATGGGCGGCACGGTGGCACAGTGGTTAGCACTGCAGCCTCACAGCGCCAGAGACCCGGGTTCAATTCCCGCCTCAGGCGACTGACTGTGTGGAATTTGCACATTCTCCCCGTGACTGCGTGGGGTTCCTCCGGGTGCTCCGGTTTCCTCCCACAGTCCAAAGATGTGCAGGTCAGGTGAATTGGCCACGCTAAATTGCCCGTAGTGTTAGGTAAGGGGTAAATGTAGGAGAATGGGTCTGGGTGGGTTACGATTCGGCGGGTCGGTGTGGACTTGTTGGGCCGAAGGGCCTGTTTCCACACTGTAGGTAATCTAAAAAAAAAATCTAAAGGGAAGATATGTGTCGGATCGGTAATTTGGAGATTTGATGCAGGGATCGCAAGATTAGAGCATTCTGGCAGCAGACTACTAAATGGGAGAATTGTTGCAGGGAAATACTGATGGAAGACCTGGTGCACAGTGGGGCTAAATTACAGAATGGGTGCATGGCACCAGGAAATGGGAGAATTAGAGTAGCGCACCCTTAAATAGTCGAATCGGGCTCGGGCATCAGTAAATGGAAGATTTAATACAGGGATATGAGTAAGTGGGAGATTTGGTGGGAATCTGTAAATGGGAGATTCGGTGCACAGTGCCATTACACTTGAAAACTGGTGGGAGTGTCAATATATTAGAAAATTGGAGCAGAGCATGTCTAAATTGGGGAATGGGGGCCAGGGAATCAATAAAAAGAAGAAATGTTACAAGCATCGGTAAATTGGAAATTCATTTCAGTGCATCACGAAATGAAAACAATTCAGCAGGGCACCCGTACGTGGAAGAAGTGTTTCAGGTAACAATTAAATGGAAGGAATTGATGCAGGGCAACAATAATTGGAGAATTCATGCAGGTGCCGTTAAATTCTAAGTGGGAGGACTGGGGCAGGATAACATTCAATGGGAGAATTGGTGAAATTCCCGAATTAGTGCAGGATTGGTAACTGGAAGAATTGGTGGAGGGAAGCGGAGCACTAATTACAGCCTTAGAGATGTATAGCATGAAAACAGACCCTTTAGTCACACCTAAATTTAAGAATTCTGGCAGCTCTCCACTAAAGTGGAGAATCGTTGCAAGGAGCTACTAAATGGAAAAATTGGGACAGGGCTTATCAAAATGTGAGAATTTCTAACAGGGCATCAGATAATGGGAGAATTAATGCACTTCAGCACTAAATGGGTGAGTTATGCTGTGTTGCACTAAATGGGAGAATTGGGAGAGTACAATTCATTTTGGGAGATTTAGAGTAGGGCACCCCTAAATTGGGCGATAGCATCAGTCAGTATGGGGACTGGTGTAAGGCAACACTGAGTGGCGAACTTGTTCAGGACATCAGTAATTGGGGAAAATGGTGCTAACCAACACTGAAATGGAGAATTGGTGTGGGGTATCAGTAAATGAGAGACCTGGTGCAGGGTGCTGATAACGCCGAGAATTGGAGCAAATGGGAGAACACGGGCAGTGAATCAGTAAATAGGACAAATGTTGAAAAAGGATTAGTCGTGGAGATACAACACAGTGCACCACGAAATGGGAGCATTGGTGCAGTTCAAGATATGTGTAGGATCGGTAATTTGGAGATGTGATGCAGGGATCGCAAGATTAGAGAATTCTGGAAGCAGACTACTAAATGGGAAAATTGTTGCAGGGAAATACCGAATGGAAGAACTGGTGCACAGTGGAGCTAAATTAGAGAATGGGTGCATGGCACCAGGAAATGGGAGAATTGGAGTGTGGCACCATTAAATGGTAGAATCGCGCTCGAGCATCAGTAAGTGGAAGAATTAGTACAGGGGAATGAGTACAGGAACATTTGGTTGGAATCAATAAATGGGAGATTCGGTGCACAGTGCCATTACACTGGAAAACTGGTGTGATTGTCAATATATTAGAAAATTCAAGCAAAGCATGTCTAAATTGGCGAATAGGGGCCAGGGAATCAATAAAAAGAAATGTTGCAAGGTTCAGTAAATTGGAGATTCAGTTCAGTGCATCACTAAATGAAAACAATTCAGCAGGGCACCCGTACGTGGAAGAAGTGTTTCAGGGAACAATTGAATGGAAGGAATTGATGCAGGGCATCAATAATTGGAGAATTCATACAGGGGCCTTTTAATTGAGCAGACAACAACAATAATAACAATGGGAGAGTTGGTGCAGTTTCAGAATTTGTGCAGGATTGGTAAATGGGAGAATTGTTTGGGAACAGTGGAGCCATAAGTAGAGTCATACAGTTATAGAAATGTACAACATGGAAACAGACACTTCAGTCCAACTTATTTATGTCTCAATTTTAGAATTTTGGCAGCACTCCACGAAAGTGGTGAATCATACCAAGGAACTACTAAATGGAAGAGTTGGGAAAGGGCTTATCGAAATAAGAGAATTTGGAAAAGGACATCTGATAGCTGGAGAACTGATGCAGTGAGCACCACATGGGAAAATTAGGGCAGGAAAATACTTGATGCGGGAATGAGAGTAGGGCACCCCTAAATTGGGTGAGGGCATCAGCCACTATGAGGATTGGTGTAAGACAAAACTGAATGGAGAACGTGTTCAGGACATCAGTAATTGGGGAAAAGGTGCTAAGCAACACTGAATTGGAGAATTGGTGTGGACCATCAGCAAACGAGAGACCTGGTGCACAATGGAGCTAAATTAGAGAATTGGTGCATGGCAACAGTAAATGGGAGAATTAGTACAGGCATCTGAATAAATGGGGGATTTTTTGGAATCAATAAATGGGAGATCTGGTGCACAGTGCCGTTATATTAGAAAATTTGTGGGAATGCCAATCTATTGGAAAATTGGAGCAGAGCATGTCTAAATTGGGGAATAGGGGCCAGGGAATCAATAAAAAGAAGAAATGTTGCAAGAATCGGTAAATTGGAGGTTAAGTTCAGTGCATCACTAAATGAAGAACAAATTCAGCAGGGCACCCGTACGTGAAAGATGTGTATCAGGGAACAACTAACTGGAAGGAATTTATGCAGGGCAACAATAATTGGAGAGTTCATGCAGGGTCCTTTTCATTGAGCAGAACAACAACAATAATAACAATGGGAGAGTTGGTGCAGTTTCAGAATTTGTGCAGGATTGGAGACTGAATGGAGAATTGTTTGGGAACAGTGATGCCATAAGTAGAGTCATATAGTCATAGAGATGTACAACATGGAAACAGATACTTCAGTCCAACTTAAATTCTAAGTGGGAGGACTGGGGCAGGATAACCTCAATGGGTGAGTTGGTGAAATTCCCGAATTAATGCAGGATTGGTAAATGGGAGAATTGGTTAAGGAAAGCGGAGCACTAATTACAGCCTTAGAGATGTACAGCACGGAAACAGACCCTTCAGTCCAACTTGTCCACGCCTAAATTTAAGAATTCTGAATTTAGCTCTCCACTAAATTGGAGAATTATTGCAAGGAACTACTAAATGGAAAAATTGGGAAAGGGCTTCTCGAAATGTGAGTCATTGCAATAGATAATGGGTGAATTAGTGCAGTTCAGTGCTTAATGGGTGAGTTATGCTGTATTGCATGAAATGGGAGAATTGGCGCAGGGCATTACCTTTTCAGAGATTTAGAGTAGCGCATCCCTAAATTGAGCAAGAGCATCAGTCAGTTATGCGGGTTGGTGTAAGGCAACACTGAATGGAGACCTTGTTCAGGGCGTCAGGCGCTGGAGCTGCGTCACTGCTTCCTCCTGTATTATAGAAAATAAAGGAGCTGGAGCAGTGTCTCTGCTTCCTCCTGTATTATAGAATAAAATCTGAACCCTAAACTGAGGAGACTGTAAATCTCCTAGTTATATATATTTATTTAACCCACCAGCCCACTGTCTGTGCCCTAAACTGCTGACACATATATTTAACCAGACAGCACAGAGTCACTGCTCTTCACTGAGGAGACTCTAAAACTCCAGGTTATATATATTTAAACAGGCAGAAGAGAGATAGTCCCCTTAATTGAGTAGAATCTAATTATCCTGTTTATAATAATTTTAAACAGCCACCACACAGTCAGTGCCTAAACTGAGGAGACTCTAAATATCCAGGTTGGAAATATATGTACTTCTCCATCCAGCACATAGTCTGAGCCCTAAACTGAGGAGACTCTAAATCTCCTGGTTATATCTTTGTATTTAACCAGCCAACACAGAGTCAGTGCCCTATGATGAGCAGACTCAAAAAGTCCTGGTTATATATATTTACTTAATCAGCCAGCACCGAGTCAGTGCCAAAAACTGAGGAGACTCTCAATCTCCTGTTTATTTAACCAGCCAACACAGAGTCAGTGCCCCATACTGAAGAGACTCTAAATTTTCTGCTAATATATATTTAAAAAGACAGCACAGAGTCAGTGCCCTAATCTGAGGTGACTCTAAACTTTCTGCTCATATATATTTAAAAAGACAGCACAGAGTCAGTGCCCTTCACTGAGGAGACACTAAACCTCCTGCTTGACAGCACAGAGATAGTCCCCTTAACTGAGGAGAATGTAATTATCCTGGTTATAATAATGTTAACAAGCCACCACACAGTCAGTGCCCTAAACTGAGGAGACTCTAAATATTCTGGTTATATCTTCGTATTTAACCAGCCAGCACAGAGTCAGTGCCCTATAATGAGCAGACTCAAGAGCAGCACAGAGTTGTACCCGAAAGTGAGGAGACCATAAATCTTCTGGGTATATATATTTATTTAACCATAACAGCTCAGATTCAGTGCCCTATAATGATCAGACACTGAATGTCCTGGTTATATATATTTATTTAACCAGCCAGCGCAGAGTCAGTGTCCTAAACTGAAGAGACCCTAAATCTCCTGGTTATACATATTTAAACAGACAGCACAGAGTGAGTTATCTATAATGATCAGGCTCTAAATGGCCTGGTTACATATATTTATTTAACCAGCCAGCACAGTCAGTGCCCGAAATGGAGGGGACTCTGAGACTCGTGGTTATATATATTTGTTCAAGCACTCAGCACTGAGTCAGTGCCCCAAACTGAGGAGACTCAAAATATCCTGGTAACAAAAATTTTACCTTCCCACCACACGGACAATGCCTTAAAATAAGGAGACTCTAAATGTCCTGGTTATATTTATTTAACGAGCCAGCACAGAGTCAGTGCTCTAAACTGAACAGACTCTCAATCTCCTGGTTAGATATATTTATTAAACAATCCAGCACAGAGTCAGTGCTCTAAACTGAACAGACTCTAAATCTCCTGGTTATATATAATTAATCAGTCAGCATAGAGTCACTGCCTTAACTGAGGAGACTGTAAAACTCCCGATTATATATATTTAAACAGATAGCACAGAGTCAGTGCCCTAAAGTAAGGAGACTCTAAAACTCCTGGTTATATATATTTAAACAGACAGCACAGAGTCAGTTCCTTGAAATGAGGAGTCTCTAAATCTCCTGGTCATATATATGTTTTTATCTATCCAGCACATAGTCTGAGCTCTAAACTGAGGAGATACTAAATCTCCTGGTTACATATATATATTTAAGCAGTCAACACAGAGTCAGTGCCCTAAACTGAGGGGAAACTGAATCTCCTGGTTATATATATTTATTTAATCAGACAGCACAGAGTCAGTGAGGTAAAAACAATGACTGCAGATGCTGGAAACCAGATTCTGGATCAGTGGTGCTGGAAGAGCACAGCAATTCAGGCAGCATCCGACGAGCAGCAAAATCGACGTTTCGGGCAAAAGCCCTTCATCAGCTTTTATTCCTGATGAAGGGCTTTTGCCCGAAATGTTGATTTTGCTCCTCGTCGGATTCTGCCTGAATTGCTGTGCTCTTCCAGCACCACTGATCCAGAAGCACAGAGTCAGTGCCCTAACCTGAGGAGACTCTACATTTCCTGGTTATGTAAATTTACCCAGCCAGCCCAGAGTCAGTACCCCAAACTGAGGAGACTCTAAGTATCCTGGTTATATATATTTAACCAGCCACCAAACAGTCAGTGCCCGAAACTGAGGAATATCTCAATCTCCTGGTTTTATATATATTTAAACAGACAGCACAGAGTCAGTGCCCTTAATTGAGGAGACTCTAAGTCTCCTGGTTTTTTGAATTTAACCATCAATTACAGAGTTAGTGCTCTAGACTGAGGAGAATCTGAATCTCCTGGTTATATATATTTATTTAACTCACCTGCAGAAATCTAAATCTACTGGTTTTATCAATTTATTTAACCAGCCAGCACAGAGTCTGTGCCCCAACCTGAGGAGACTCTAAATATCCTGGTTATAAAACTTTTTACCAGCCACCACACAGTCAGTGCCATAAACTGAGGAGACTCTAAATCTCCGGGTAATATATATTTAACCAGCCAGCACAGAGTCAGTGCCCTAAACTGAGGAGACTCTAAATCTCCTGTTTATATATAATTAACCAGCCAGCACAGAGTCAGTGCCCTAAACTGAGGAGACTCTAAATCTCCTGTTTATATATAATTAACCAGCCAGCACAGAGTCAGTGCCCTAAACTGAGGAGACTCTAAATCTCCGGGTAATATATATTTAACCAGCCAGGACAGAGTCAGTGCCCTAAACTAAGGAGACTCTAAATGTCCTGTTTATATATAATTAACCAGCCAGCACAGAGTCAGTGCCTTTACTGAGGAGACTCTAAATTGCCTGGTTATATATATTTAACAGACAGCACACAGTCAGTTCCTTGAAATGAGGAGACTCTAAAGCTCCTGGTAATTTACGTGTACTTATCCATCCAGCACATCGTCTGAGCCCGAAACTGAGGACACTCAAAATCTCCGCGTTATATATATTTATTTAATCCACCAGCGCAAGTCAGTGTCCTAAACTGAGGAGACTCTAAATTTCTGGTTAAATATATTTAAACAGACAGCACAGAGACAGTGCCCTTTACTGAGGAGAATCTAAATCTCCTGTATTTTTGAATTTAACCAGCCAGCACAAAGTCAGTGCCCTAAAATGAACAGACTCTAAATCTCCTGGTTATATATATTTATTAAAACATCCAGCACAGAGTTAGTGCTCTAGACTGAGGAGAACTGAATCTCCTGGTTATACCTTTTTTTTAACCAGCCAGCCCAGAGTCAGTGCCCCAAACCAAGGAGACTCTAAATATCCTGGTTATAAAAATTTTAACCAGCCACCACACAGTCATTGCCGGAAAACGAGGAGTCTCTAAATCTCCTGGTTATATATAATTAACCTGCTAGCACAGAGTCAGTGCCCCAAACTGCGGAGACTCTAAATATCCTGGTTATATTTCTGTATTGAACCAGCCAGCTCTGGGTCAATGCCCTATAATGAGCAGACTCGAAATGTGCTGGTTATACGTATTTATTTAATCAGCAAGAACAGAGTCAGTGCCCTAAACTGAGGAGACCCTAAATCTTCGGGTTATATATATTTATTTAACCAGCCAGCAGAAAGTCAGTGCCCTGAACTGAGGAGACTGTAATTCTCCTGCTTCTATATATTTTACCAGCCAAGACCGAGTCAGTGCCCTAAACTGAGGAGAATCTGAATCTAATTGTTATATATATTTATTTATTCAGCCAGCAGAATGTCAATGCCCTAACCTGAGGAGACTCTAAATCTCCTGTTTATATACATTCATTTAACTAGCCAGCACAGTGTCAGTGCCCTATAATGAGCAGACTCTAAATCTTTGGTGCTATATATATAACCAGCCAGCACAGAGACGGCGCCCTAAACTGAACAGACTCTAAATCCCCTGGTTTTTATATATATTTATTATACCATCCAGCACAGAGTCAGTGCCCTAAACTGAACAGACTCTAAATCCCCTGTTTTTTATATATATTTATTATACCATCCAGCACAGAGTCAGTGCCCTAAACTGAGGAGATTCTGAATCTCCTTGTTATATATATTCATTCAACAAGCCAGCAGAATATCAGTGCCCGAAACTGAGGAGACTCAAAATCTCCTGGTTATAGCTATTTATTTCACCTGCCTGCCCAGAGTCAGTGCCCCAAACTGAGGAGACTCTAAATATACTGGTTATATATATTTAAAAAGACAGCACAGATTCAGTGCTCCAAACTGAGGAGATTTAAAGTTGCCTGGTGTTTATATATATATAAATATGTATTTATTCATCCAGCACATAATCTGAGCCCGAAACAGAGGTGAATCTAAATATCCTAGTTATATCTAAATCTGCTAGCTACATATATTTATTTAATCAGTCAGCACAGAGTCAGTGCTCGAGACTGAGGAGAATCTGAATCTCGTGGTTATATTTATTTATTTAAGTAGACAGCAAAACGTCAGTGCCCAAAACGAGGAGACTCTAAATCTCCTGGTTTTACCCATTTTTTTAACCAGCCAGCCCAGAGTCAGTGCTCCAAACTAAGGAGACTCTAAATATCCTGGTTATAAAAATTTTAACCAGCCACCACACAGTCAGTGCCTTAAAATGAGGAGTCTCTAAATCTCCAGGTTATATTTAATTAACCATCTCGCATCGATTCATGGCCTTAAAATGAGGAGTCTATAAATCTCCAGGTTATATTTAATTAACCATCTCGCACTGATTCATGGCCTTAAAATGAGGTGACTCTAAATATCCTGGTTATATATATTTAACCAGCCAACAGAGTCAGTGCACTAAACTGAGGAGACTCTAAATCTCCTAGTTATATATATTTATTTAATCATAGAGTCCAGAGTCAGTGCCCAAAACTGGGGAAACCCTAAATATCCTGTTTATATATATTTAAACAGAAGGCACAGAGTCAGTACCCTAAACTGAACAGACACTAAATCACCTGGTTATATCTATTTATTTAAGCATTCAGCCCAGAGTCAGTGCCCTAAACAGAGAAGACTCTAAATCTCCTGGTTATATCTTTGTGCTTATCCATCCAGCACATAGTCTGAGCCCGAAACTGAGGAAACTCCAAATCTCCTCGTTATATATCTTTAACCAGCCCGCACAGAGTCAATGCCCTAAGCTGAAGAGACCCTAAACCTCCTGGATGTATACATTTATTTAACCAGTCAGCACAGAGTCAGTGCTCTAAACTGAGGAGACTCTAAACATTCTGGTTCTAAATAATTTAGGGCACTGACTGTGTGGTGGCTGGTTAAACTGAGGAGACTCTAAATCTCCTGATTATTAATTTTTCCTTTTCCATCCAGCACATAGACTGAGCCCTCAACTGAGGAGACTCTAAATCTGCTCGTTATATATATTTATTTAACCCGCCAGCCCACAGTCAGTGCCCTAAACAGGCAGATTTAGAGTCTTATCAGTTAAGGGCACTGACTCTGTGCTGGCAGGTGAAATATATATATAACCAGAATATTTAGAGTCTGCTCAAGAAAGGGCACTTACTCTGTGCTGCCTGGTTAATTCAAAACATAGAACATAGGAGAATACAGCGCAGTACAGGCCCTTTGGCCCTCGATGTTGCGCTGATCCAAGCCCACCTAACCTACACTAGCCCACTATCCTCCATATGCCTATCCAAGGCCTGTTTAAATGCCCACAAAGAGGGAGAGTCCACTACTGCTACTGGCAGGGCATTCCATGAACTCACGACTCGCTGAGTAAAGAATCTACCCCTAACATCTGTCCTATACCTACCACCCCTTAATTTAAAGCAATGCCCCCTCGTAATAGCTGACTCCATACGTGGAAAAAGATTCTCATGGTGAACCCTATCTAAACCCCTAATCATCTTGTATACCTCTATCAAGTCACCCCGAAACCTTCTTTTCTCCAATGAAAATAGCCCCAAGTACCTCAGCCTTTCCTCATACGATCTTCCTACCATACCAGGCAACATCCTCTGTACCCGTTCCATATAACCAGGAAATTTAGCGTCTCCTCAGATTAGGGCACTGTCTCTGTTCTGGCTGGTTAAATATATATAACCAGGAGATTTATAGTCTCCTCAGTTTTGGGTCCTGCCTCTGGGCTGGTTGGTGAATTATGTGAGCAGAAGGTTTTGAGTCTCCTCAGTTTAGGGCAGTGACTCTGTTCTGGCTGGTTAAATAAATATATTTATCCAGGAGATTTAGAGTCTCCTCAGCTAAGGACACTGCCTCTGGGCTAGCTGGTTAAACAAATATGCATAATCAGGAGATTTCGAGTCTCCTTAGTTTAGGGCAGTGACTCTGTGCTGGCTGGTCAAATAAATATATATAATCAGGAGATTTCGAGTCTCCATAGTTTAGGCCAATGACTGTGGGCTGGCTGGTCAAATATGTATAACCAGAAGATTTTGAATCTCCTCAATTTAGGGCACTGACTCTGTGCAGTCTGTTTAGATATATATTATCAGGAAATTCGGAGTCTCCTCAGTTTAGGGCACTGATTGTGGGCTGGCGCGTTAAATAAATATATAGAACCAGGAGATTTAGAGTCTCTACAGTTCAGGGATGTGACTATGTTCTGGATGGATAAGTACACATATAACCAGGTGATTTAGAGTCTCCTCAGTTTATGGCACTGATTCTGTGCTGGCTGGTTTAATATACATAACCAGAAGATTTAGAATCTCATCAGCTTCGGGCATTGACTCTGTGCCCTAAATATATATATTTAACCAGCCAGCACAGAGTCAGTGCCCTAAACTGAGGGGAGTGTAAAGCTCCTGGATATATGTATTTATTTAACGAGCCAGGTCACAGTCTGTGCCCTAATCTGAGGAGAGTCCAAATTTCCTGGTTATGTATATTTACCCAGCCAGCCCAGAGTGAGTGCCCTAAACTGTGGAGACTCTAAATCTATGTATTTGACCAGCCAGCGCAGAGGCAGTGCTCTAAACTAAGGAGACTCTACATCTCCTCGTTTAATATATTTATTTAACAAGCCAGCACAGAGTCAGTGCTCTAAACTGAACAGACTCTAAATCTCTTGGTTAGATATATTTATTAAACCATCCAGCACAGAGTCAGTGCTCTAGACTGAGGAGACTCTAAATCTCCTGGTTCTAAAAATTTTAGCCAGCCAACACACAGTCAGTGCCCTAAACTGAGGAGACTCTAAATCTCCTGGTTATATATAATTAATCAGTCAGCACAGAGTCACCGTCTTAACTGAGGAGACTCTAAAACCCCCGGTTATATATATTTAAACAGACAGCACAGACTCAGTGCCCTTAATTGAGGAGACTCTGAACATATATAACCAGGGGTTTTAAACAGACAGCACAGAGTCAGTTCCTTGAAATGAGGAGACTCTAAATCTCCTGGTCATATATATGTTTTTATCCATCCAGCACATAGTCTGAGCTCTAAACTGAGGAGATACTAAATCTCCTGGTTACATATATATATTTAAGCAGCCAACACAGAGTCAGTGCCCTAAACTGAGGGGAATCTGAATCTCCTGGTTATATATATTTATTTAATCAGACAGCACACAGTCATTGCCCCAAACTGAAGAGACTCTACAACTCCTGGTTATGTATATTTACCCAGCCAGCCCAGAGTCAGTACCTCAAACTGAGGAGACTCTAAATATCCTGATTATATATTTTTAACCAGCCACCACACAGCCAGTGCCCTAAACTGAGGAATATCTTAATCTCCTGGTTATATATATTTAAACAGACAGCACAGAGTCAGTGCCTTAACTGAGGAGACTCTAAATCACCTGGTTGTATATATTTAAACAGACAGCACACAGTCAGTTCCTTGAAATGAGGAGACTCTAAATCTCCTGGTAATCAACCAGCCGCACAGAGTCAGTGCCTTAAATTGAGGAGACTCTAAAACTCCTGGTAATTTATGTATATTTATCCATCCAGCACATTGTCTGAGCCCTAAACTGAGGAGACTCAAATCTCCTACTTATATATATTTATTTAACCCGCCAGCACAAGTCATGCCCTAAACTGAGGAGACTCTAAATTTCTGGTTTTATATATTTAAACAGACAGCACAGAGACAGTGCCCTTTACTGAGGAGACTCTGAATCTCCTGTTTTTTTTAAATTTAACCAGCCAGCACAAAGTCAGTGCCCTAAAATGAACAGACTCTAACTCTCCTGGTTATATATATTTATTAAACCATCCAGCACAGAGTCAGTGCTCTAGACTGAGGAGACCCTAAATCTTTTGGTTATATATATTTATTTAACCAGCCAGAAGAAAGTCAGTGCCCTAAACTGAGGAGACTCTAAATTTCCTGGTTATATTTCCGTATTGAACCAGCCAGCTCTGGGTCAATGCCCTATAATGAGCAGACTCTAAATCTCCTGGTTATATATATTTATTTAAACAGCCAGCACAGAGTAAGTGCCTAAACTGAGGTGACCCTAAATCTTCTGGTAATATATATTTATTTAACCAGCCAGCAGAAAGTCAGGGCCCTAAACTGAGGAGACTGTAATTCTCCTGCTTATATATATTTAAACAGACAACGTCGAGTCAGTGCTCTAAACTGAGGGGAATCTGAATCTAATTATTATATATATTTATTTAATCAGCCAGCAGAATGTCAATGCCCTAACCTGAGGTGACACTAAATCTCCTGTTTATATGTATTTATTTAACTAGCCAGCACAGTCTCAGTGCCCCATAAGGAGCAGACTCTAAATCTTTGGTGATATATATTTAACCATCCAGCACAGAGACAGTGCCTGAAACTGAGGCGACTCTAAAATCTCCTCGTTGTATCTATTTGTTTAACCCACAAGCCAACAATCAGTGCCCCAAAATGAGGATAATCTACATCGACCTGGTTATATATATTTAACCAGATAGCGCAGAGTCAGTGCATTAAATAAGGAGATTCTAAATCTCCTGGTTATATATATTCACTAAACCATCCAGCACAGAGTCAGTGCTCTAGACTGAGGAGAATCTGAATCTCGTGGTTATATATATTTATTTAACTAGCCAGCAAAACATCAGTGCCTGAAACGAGGAGACTCTAAATCTCCTGGTTATACCTATTTTTTTAACCAGCCAGCCCAGAGTCAGTGCTCCAAACTAAGGAGACTCTAAATATCCTGGTTATAAAAAATTTAACCAGCCACCACACAGTCAGTGCCTTAAAATGAGGAGACTCTAAATCTCCAGATTATACCTATTTTTTTAACCAGCCAGCCTAGAGTCAGGGCTCCAAACTAAGGAGACTCTAAATATCCTGGTTATAAAAAGATTAACCAGCCACCACACAGTCAGTGCCTTAAAATGAGGAGTCTCTAAATCTCCAGGTTATATTTAATTAACCATCTCGCACCGATTCATGGCCTTAAAATGAGGACTCTCTAAATCTCCTGGTTATATATAATGAATCTGCTAGCACAGAGTCAGTGCCTTAAACCTAGGCGACTCTAAATCTCCTGGCTGTATATAATGAACCTGTTAGGACAGAGTCAGTGCATGAAACTGAGGAAACTCTAAATAACCTAGTTATATATATTTAAACAGACAGCACAGAGTCAGTGCCCTAAACTGAGGAGACTCTAAATATCCAGTTCATATATATTTAAACAGAAGGCACAGAGTCAGTGCCCTAAACTGAACAGACACTAAATCACCTGGTCATATCTATTTATTTAAGCAGCCAGCCCAGAGTCAGTGCCCTAAACAGAGGAGACTCTAAATCTCCTGGTTATATCTTTGTGTTTATCTATCCAGCACATAGTCTGAGCCCTAAACTGAGGAGACTCTGACTCTGTGCTGGCTGGTTAAAGATATATAACCAGGAGATTTAATGTCCTAAGCTGAAGAGACCCTAAATCTCCTGGATGTATACATTTATTTAACTAGCCAGTACAGAGTCAGTACCCCAAACTGAGGAGACTCTAAATCTCCTGGTTATTAATATGTACTTATCCATCCAGCACATAGACTGAGCCCCCAACTGAGGAGACTCTAAATCTGCTAGTTATATATATTTATTTAATCCTCCAGCCCACAGTCAGTGCCCTAAACCAGCAGATTTAGAGTCTCATCAGTTAAGGGCACTGAATCTATGCTGGCAGGTGAAATATATATAATCAGAATATTTAGAGTCTGCTCAAGAAAGGGCGCTTACTCTGTACTGCCTGGTTAAATCAAAACATATAATCAGGAAATTTAGAGTCTCCTCAGGTTAGGGCACTGTCTCTGTTCTGGCTGGTTAAATATTTATATTTATCCAGGAGATTTATAGTCTCCTCAGTTTTGGGTTATGCCTCTGGGCTGGTTGGTGAATTATGTGAACAGAAGGTTTTGAGTGTCCTCAGTTTAGGGCAGTGACTCTGTTCTGGCTGGTTAAATATGTATAACCAGGATATTTATAGTCTCCTCAGTTTTGGGTCCTGCCTCTGGGCTGGTTGGTGAATTATGTGAACAGAAGATTTTGAGTCTCCTCAGTTTAGGGCAGTGACTCTGTTCTGCCTGGTTAAATAAATATATTTATCCAGGAGATTTAGAGTCTCCTCAGCTAAGGACACTGCCTCTGGGCTAGCTGGTTAAATAAATATGCATAATCAGGAGATTTCGAGTCTCCTTAGTTTAGGGCAGTGACTCTGCGCTGGCTGGTCAAATAAATATATATAATCAGGAGGTTCAGTGTCTCCATAGTTTAGGCCAATGACTGTGGGCTGGTTGGTCAAATGTATATAACCAGAAGATTTTGAATCTCCTCAGTTTAGGGTACTGACTCTGTTCTGGCTGGTCATATATATATATAACCAGAAGATTTAGAGTCTCCACAGTTTAGGGCATTGACTGTGGGCTGGCTGGTTAAATAAATATATATATAACTAGAAGATTTAGAGTCTCCACAGTTCAGGGATGTGACTATGTTCTGGATGGATAAATACACATATAACCAGGTGATTTAGAATCTCCACAGTTTAGGGCGCTGACTCTGTGCTGTCTGGTTAATTATATATAACCAGGAGATTTAGAGTCTCCTCAGTTTCAGGCACTGACTTTCTCCTTGTTATATATGTGTATTTATTCATCCATCACATAGTCTGAGCCCTAAACGGAGGTGACTCTAAATCTCCTGGATATATATATATATATTTATTTAACACGCCAGCCTCAGTCAGTGCCCGAAACTAAGGAAACTCTAAATATCCTGGTTGGATGTTTTTACTTAACCAGCCAGCCCAGTGTCAGTGCCCTACAATAAGCAGCCTCTAAATCTCCTGGTTCTGTATATTTCTTTAGTCAGCCAGCACAGAGTCAGTGCCCCAAAATGAGGAGACTCTAAATCTCCTGGTTGTATATATTTAACCAGCCAACACAGTCAGTGCCCTAACCTAGAGAGACAGTAAATCTCCTGATTATATATTTATTTAACCAGGCAGCAGAGTCAGTGCCCTAAACTGAGGAGACACTGAATCTCCTGGTTGTATATATTTAAACAGCAGCACAGAGTCAATATATGCATTTATCTATACAGCACATAGTCTGAGCCCGAAACTGAGGAAACTATAAATCACCTAGTTATATAAATGAATTTAACCCACCAGCCCACAGTCAATGCCCTAAGCTGAGGAAACTAAATCTCCTGGTTATATTTCATTAACCAGCTCATTATATATATTAAACAGACAGAACAAAGTCAGTGCCTATAACTAAGTAGAGTCTAAATCCCCTGGTTACGTATATTTAAGTACACAGCACAGAGTCAGTGCCCTAAATTGTGGAGAATTTAAATCTCCTGGATATGCATGTTTATTTAACCATCCTGCACAGAGTCTGTGCCATAGACTCAGGAGATTCTGAATCTCGTATTTATATATATGTAAACAGACAGAACAGAGTCAGTGCCCTTGACTGAGGAGACTCTAAAAGTCCTGGTTACATACATTTATTTAACCAGGGTGTGGATTTGCTCGCTGAGCTGTAGGTTTGATATCCAGGCGTTTCATTACCTGGCTGGTTAACATCATCTGTGGCGACCTTCAAGTGAAGTGAAGCTGTTGTCTCCTGCTTTCTATTTATATGTTTGTCCTGGATGGGTTCCTGGGGTTTGTGGTGATGTCATTTCCTGTACGTTTTCTGAGGGGTTGATAGAAGGTATCTAGATCTATGTGGAAAAAGTGAGGACTGCACATGCTGGAGATCAGAGCTTAAAAATGTGTTGCTGGAAAAGCGCAGCAGGTCAGGCAGCATCAAAGGAACAGGAGAATCAATGTTTCGGTCATAAGCCCTTCTTCAGGAATGAGGAAGGTGTGCCAAGCAGACAAGATAAAAGGAAGGGAGGAGGGACTTGGGGAGGGGCGCTGGGAATACGATAATTGGAAGGAGGTTAAGGTGAGGGTGATAGGCCGGAGAGGGGGTGGGCGCGGAGAGGTCGGGAAGAAGATTGCAGGTCAAGAAGGTGGTGCTGAGTCCGAGGGTTGGGACTGAGAAAAGGTGGGGGGAGGGGAAATGAGAAAGCTGGAGAAATCTGCATTCATCCCTTGTGGTTGAGGCTTCCTTCCTCCAGGAGTCATGTTGCCATGGTCTGGCGATGGAGGAGGCCAAGGACCTGCATGTCCTTGGCGGAGTGGGAGAGGGAGTTAAAGTGTTCAGCCACGGGGCGGTTGGGTTGGTTGGTGCGGGTGTCCCAGAGGTGTTCCCTGAAATGTTCCGCAAGTCGACGGCCTGTCTCCAAAATGTATAGGAGGCCACATCGGGTGCAGTAAGTGATGTGTGTGGAGGTGCAGGTGGATTTGTGATGGATATGGAAGGATCCCTTGGGTCCTTGGAGGGAAGTGAGGGGGGAGGTGTGGGTGCAAGTTTTGCATTTCTTGTGGTTGCAGGGGAAGGTGCCAGGAGTGGAGGTTGGATTGGTGGGGGTGTGTGGATCTGACGAGGGAGTCGCGGAGGGTGTGGTCTTTCCGGAACACTGATGGGTTGGGGAGGGAAATATATCCTTGGTGGTGGGGTCTGTTTGGAGGTGGCAGAAATAGATCTATGTGTTTGTTTTTGGCGTTGTGGTTGGAGTGCCAGGCCTCTAGGAATTCTCTGACATGTCTATGCTTAGCCTGTCCCAGGATAGATGTGTTGTCCCAGTCGAAATGGTGTTTTTTTCATCCGTGTATAGGGCTACGAGGCAGAGAGGGTCGTGTCTTTTTGTGGCTAGCTGGTGTTCATGTATCCTGGTGGCTAACTTTCTTCCTGTTTGTCCAACGTAGCGTTTGTGGCAGTCCTTGCATGGGATTTTGTAGACAATGTTGGTTTTGTCCATGGGTTGTACTGGGTCTTTTAAGTTTGTTAGTTTTTGTTTGAGAGTGTTGGTGGGATTGTGTGCTACTAGGATTCCAAGGGGTCTTAGTAGTCTGGCCTACAATAGAGTCAGTGCCCTAAACTGAGGAAACTGTAAATCTACTAGATATATAAATTTATTTAACCCGCCAGCCCACAGTCAATGCCCTAATCTGAGGAGTCTATAAATATCCTGGTTATATATATTTAACCAGACATCACAGAATCAGTGCCCTTAACTGAGGAGACTCTAAATCTCCTAGTTACCTATAACCAGCCAACACAGAGTAAGTGCCCTAAAATGAGCAGACTCTAAATGTCCTGGTTATATACATTAAACCATCCAAAAGACAGTCAGTGGCCTAAACAGAGGAGATTCTAAATCTCCTGGATGTACATATTTATTTAACCATCCAGCACAGAGTCAGTGCTCTAGATGAGGAGAATCTGAATCTCGTGGTTTGACGTATTTATTTAACTAGCCAGCACAGTGTCAGTGCCCTAAACTGAGGAGACTCTAAATCTCCTAGTTATATCTGTTTTTTAGCCAGCCAGCACAGAGTCACTGCCCCAAACTGAGGAGACTCTAAATACTCTGGTTATAAAAGTTTTAACCAGCCGCCACCACAGTCAGTTCCCGAAAATGAGGAGACTCTAAATCTCCTGGTTATATATATTTAAACAGACAGCACAGAGTCAGTGCCTTAACCAGGAGACTCTAAATCTCCTGGTTATATTTAATTAACCAGCTCTTTATATAAACTAAACAGACAGAACAGAGTCAGTGCCCATAACTGAGTAGACTCAAAATCTCCTGGTTATGTATATTTAACTACACAGCACAGAGTCAGTGCCCTAGAATGAGCAGACTCTAAATCCCCTCGTTATATATATTTATTTAATCAGCCATCATAGAATCAGTGCCCTAAGCTGAGAAGACTCTAAGTCTCCTGGTTATATATATACTAGATATATAAGTTTATTTAACCCGCCAGCCCACAGTCAATGCCCTAATCTGAGGAGTCTATAAATATCCTGGTTTTATATATATTTAACCAGACATCACAGTGCACGGTGGCACAGTGGTTAGCACTGTTGCCTCACAGCGCCAGAGACCCAGGTTCAATTTCCGTCTCAGGCTACTGACTGTGTAGAGTTTGCACATTCTCCCCGTGTCTGCGTGGGTTTCCTCCGGGTGCTCCGGTTTCCTCCCACAGTCCAAAAATGTGCAGGTCAGGTGAATTGGCCATGCTAAATTGCCCGTAGTGTTAGGTGCAGGGGCAAATGTAGGGGAATGGGTCTGGGTGGGTTGCGCTTCGGCGGGTCAGTGTGGACTTGTTGGGCCGTAGGGCCTGTTTCCACACTGTAAGTAATCTAATCTAATCTGTAAGTAATCTAATCTAATATATTAAACCAGCCAACACAGTCAGTGCCCTAAACTAGAGACTCTAAATCACCTGGTGGTATCTACGTATTTAACCAGCCAGCACAGAGTCAGTGCCCTAAACTGAGGAGACTCGAAATACTCTGGTTATAAAAGTTTTAACCAGCCACCGCACAGTCAGTTCCTGAAAATGAGAAAACTCTAACTCTCCTGGTTATATTTAATTAATCAGCTTTTTATATGCAAGGTTTGTGAAGGTTTGTAACTCAGGTTGAGGTTTAGGGTGTAGATTTGTTCGCTGAGCTGTAGGTTTGATATCCAGATGTTTCATTACCTGGCTACGTAACATCATCAGTGGCGACCTCCAAGTGAAGCGAAGCTGTTGTCTCCTGCTTTTTATTTATATCTTTCTCCTGGATGGGGTTCCTGGGGTTTGTGGTGATGTCATTTCCTGTTCGTTTTCTGAGGGGTTGATAGATGGCATCTAGATGTATGTGTTTGTTTATGGCGTTGTGGTTGGAGTGCCAGGCCTCTAGGAATTCTCTGGCATGTCTTTGCTTAGCCTGTCCCAGGATAGATGTGTTGTCCCAGTCAAAATGGTGATTTGTAACATCCGTGTGGAGGGCTACGAGGCAGAGAGGGACGTGTCTTTTTGTGGCTAGCTGATGTTCATGTATCCTGGTGGCTAACTTTCTTCCTGTTTGTCCTACGTAGTGTTTGTGGCAGTCCTTGCATGGAATTTTGTAGATGACGTTGGTTTTGTCCATGGGTTGTACTGGGTCTTTTAAGGTTGTTAGTTTGTGTTTGAGAGTGTTGGTGGGATTGTGTGCTACGAGGTTTCCGAGGGGTCTTAGTAGTCTGGCTGTCATTTCTGGAACTTCTTTGATGTATGGTAAGGTGGTTAGGGTTTCTGGCTGTGTTTGGTCTGCTTGTCGTGGCTTGTTCTTGAGGAATCTGCGCACTGTATTATTTGAGTATCCGTTCTTCTTGAATACGTTGTATAGGTGGTTCTCCTCTGTTGTCCGAAGTTCGTCTGTGCTGCAGTGTGAGGTGGCTCGTTGGAATAGTGTTCTGATACAGCTTTGTTTGTGTGTGTTAAGATGGTTTCTGGTGTATCCAGGAGACACTAAATCTCCTGGATATATCTATTTATTTAACCAGCCAGCCCAGGGTCAGTGCCCTAAACTGAGGAGACTCTAAATATATATAACCAGAAGATTTAAACAGACAGCACAGAGTTAATGCCCTTAACTGAGGAGACTCGAAATCTCCTGGTTATATTTCTGTATTTAACCCGCCAGCACAGAGTCAATGCCCTAAACATGCTCTAAATCTCCTGTTTATATATATTTATTTAACTAGCCAGCACAGTCTCAGTGCCCTGTAATGCGCAGACTCTAAATTTTGGTGATATTCATTGAACCATCCAGCACAGAGTCAGTGTCCTAGTCTGAGAACATTCGGAATCTCCTAGTTAGATATGCTTATTTAACTAGCCAGCGAAATGTCAGTGCCCGAAACTGAGGAGACTCTAAATATACCGGTTATATATATTTAAAAAGACAGCACAAAGTCAGTGCCCCAAACTGAGGAGATTCTAAATTTCCTAGTTATATATATTTAAAAAGACAGCACAGAGTCAGTGCCCCAAACTGAGGAGATTCTAATATATATATTATATATATATATATATATATATATATATATTGATCCAGCAGATAATCTGAGCCCGAAACTGGGGCGACTCTAAATCTCCTAGTTATATCTATTTATTTAACCCATCAGCTCACAATCAGTGCCCCAAAATGAGGATAATCTAAATCGACCTGGTTATATATATTTAACCAGATAGCGCAGAGTCAGTGCATTAACTGAGGAGATTCTAAATCTCCTGGTTACATATATTTATTTAATCAGTCAACACAAAGTCAGTGCCCTAAACTGAGGAGACTCTAAATCTCCTGGTTATATGTATTTAAACAGACAGCACAGGGTTAATGCCCTTAACAGAGGGGACTCTAAATCTCCTAGTCATATTTCTGAATTTAACCAGCCAGCAGAAAGTCAGTGCCCTAAACTGAGGTGACTGTAATTCTCCTCCTTCTGTATATTTAACCAGCCAACAATGAGTCAGTGCCCCAAACTGAGGAGAATCTGAATCTAATGGTTATATATATTTATTTAACCAGCCAGCAGAATGTCAATGCCCTCACCTGAGGAGATTCTCAATCTCCTGTTTATATGTATTTATTTAACTAGCCAGTACAGTCTCAGTGCCCCATAATGAGCAGACTCTAAATCTTTGGTGATATATATTTAACCAGCCAGCACAGAGTCAGTGCTCTAAACAGAACAGACTCTAAATCTCCTGGTTTTATATATATTTATTTACCCAGCCAGCAGAATGTCAATGCCCTCACCTGAGGAGATTCTCAATCTCCTGTTTATATGTATTTATTTAACTAGCCAGTACAGTCTCAGTGCCCCATAATGAGCAGACTCTAAATCTTTGGTGATATATATTTAACCAGCCAGTCATCATGAACTTGGACTTCACCAGTTTCTTCATCCCCCCTCCCCCCACCTTGTCTCAGCCGAATCCCTCCAGCCCGGCACCGCCTTCCTGACCTGCAGTCTTCTTCGTGACCTCTCCGCCTCCATCCTACTCCGACCTATCACCCTCACCTTGACCTCTTTCCACCTATCACATTTCCAACACCCCTCCTCCAAGTCCCTCCTCCCTACCTTTTATCTTCTCCTGCTGAACACTCTCTGCTCATTCCTGAAGAAGGGCCTGTGCCCGAAACGTCGAATCTCCTGTTCCCTGGATGCTGCCTGACCTGCTGTGCTGTTCCAGCAATAAAGTTTCAACTTTGATCTCCAGCATCTGCAGACCTCACTTTCTCCTTCTATTAACGGTTGCCCATTGCTGATAACACTTCCCACTGTTTTGCTCCTCCAGTCTCTTTGGTTTCGCTCCTCAGATGGAACCATTCCTTGCCCATTAGGAAAGGAGTGTTACCGTGTTGCTGCTCCTCCTTCACCTGTCATTCCATTCCTCACTGGACCCCTCATTCCATTATCTGCTGCCTTTAATGTGGGCTCTCAGTTACTTGGATTTATTCATCAATTGAATTATTTTTATAACTGGATATTTCAGGGCATGCTTTAACTGGTCTCTGAAACTGTTCTGTGTCACCACATAAACAAGTGCATTGGTGCAGCAGCTCAGGTCCCGCAGCATATATGAGGCTTGTGAAAAGATATCGAAAGCAGTGGAATCCAAGGAATGAGCAACACGAAAGAAACGTAAAATATCCAGCAACCAGAGAAGTATGAAACTTGCAGATATGGCAAAGAGTAAGATCACAGATTTCCTTCTGCTCTCTATCTCTGGGTCATTCTCTACTTTTCTCTGACCCCTGAGTCCCTTACGCACCGTAATGGCCTCAGAGATGTGTCCGACAGTGAGAACGTTAAGAAAGAGAATAAAAGTGAATGGGAGCATTGGTGTTAAAAATCGCTGAAAGTATTGAAAACGTGCCCACCGGCGGTCAGTATAGTAACTGGACCTGGTAGAACAGAACCATGGAACATTGTTGATGACCTTTCCAGGTTTAAATCGAAAATAGTTGGGAACATTTTTAAAAGAAAAGAAAATACAGATTATTGCTAGAACCCTAATTGGAGTATTCTCTGTCCAATACTTAGTTTTCATCTGACGAAAACAAATGGTGACAAATCGATCAAAAGAGAAAGTAACGGTGAACCAGACAGAACAATCAATGGCCCAGCAGCTCAACACATGGATAACACGACACACAGGAGTGATGTCCAGGAAACACTGTGGATAATAATAAAATGGAAACCAGTGAAGTACGATTTCGAAAGCAATGAATAGCAGATCCGATATTGTCATGGCCACCAGATAATGAGTGATGCTTTTAGTCAAACCACACTTGCCCCGAGCTAAGATTAGAATCATCACTAGACTTACTGTAAGAGAGAGAAAAGGGAAAAAGGAGACTTGAAGTTACTGGTCAAATGTATCTGTGCCTGAGCCCTGAGTATAAGTATTTTATGCAAAAGTGAGGATGGCAAATGCTGGAAACCAGAGTTTAGATCAGAGTGGTGCTGGAAAAGCACAGCAGGTCAGGCAGTATCTGAGGAGCAGGAAAATCATCATTTCGGACAAAAGCTCTTCATCAGGAATAGCACAAAGATAATTGTTGTTCCATATCACAGAAACGTTAAAGCTTCTGAATCATTTTCACTTTGATAATACACAGGGATGTGCACAAATAGCAGGTTAGTCTCAGAAACACAGTGACGTATTCAACATTTTTTCTGGGGTTGACAGTGGTTGATTTATTCTGCTTTATACATTGCTCAGGCTCACTGGAGTTGTAAATTAGATGACAGCATTTACACAAACACTCCCAGTATCAGTAAAACAAAGAGTGGATGCACCTAACCCAGACATGGATTACAAAAAAATCTTGAATTCAGTTTTGGAGCCTCCACAGTTGAGTTTAATCTTGAAATTCTGCACCCACACAACATGAATTACAGTATACGGCACTGGATCACTCAACTGTGTCTAGGAATGGATGGTGTCTCAAATATGAACAAAGAAATGATAGAGCATTGAGCCCCTCACTCTGAACATCCTGGCAAGCTGAACTAAGAAGATATTCACCAGTGAATCCAACCACCATGTCCCAGCTTGGATACCCAATGCAATCAGGAGAACTTCAACATTTGGCACTGACCCCCACCACCTGCCGAACACTGTGTACCACAACCTCCGCCCAAACCCAGACATGAGTAATATCCCAACAGTTAAGGAGAATCAGGGGCAGAGTTGAGTATGGTAGCCATTACAAAAGAGAAAGTGCTAAAAAAAGAGCCAAAATGTCTAAAAATCGATAAATCTCCTGGCCTGGATGGGCTACATCCTAGAGTTCTGAGGGAGGTGGCTGAGGAAATAGCAGAGGCATTGGTTGTGATCTTTCAAAAATCACTGGAGTCAAGGAAAGTTCTAAATGATTGGAAAATCACTGTTGTAACCTTCTTGTTCAAGAAAGGATCAAGACAAAAGATGGAAAATTATAGGCCGATTAGCCTAATCTCGGTTGTAGTTAAAATTCTAGAATCCATTAAGGATGAGATTTCTAAATTCTTGGAATTGCAGTGTCGGATTAGAACAAGTCACCACGGATTTTGTAAGGGGAGATCGTGCCTGACAAACCTGTTAGGATTCTTTGAAGAGTTAACAAGTAGGTTAGACCAGGGAAACCCAGTGGATGTTATCTACCTAGACTTCCAAAAGGCCTTTGATTACGTGTTTCACAGGAGGTTGCTGAGTAAGGTGAGCGACTGGCATGGATTAGGGATTGGCTGTCTGATATAAGGCAGAGAGTTGGGATGAAAGGTTCTTTTTCGGAATGGCGGTTAGTGACAAGTCAGATCCCGCAGTGTTCAGTGTTGGGGCGCAGCTGTCCACTTTAAATATTAATGGTCTGGATGGAGGGACTGTGGCATTCTGGTGAAGTTCACCAATGATACGAAGTTAGATGGACAGGCAGGTAGTACTCAGGAGGTGGGGAGGCTGCAGAAAGATTTAGACAGTTTCGGAGAGTGGTCCAGGAAATGGCTGATGAAATTCAATGTGAGCAAATGCGAGGTCTTGCACATTGGAAAAAATAAAACAGGAATGGACTATTTTCTAAACGGTGAGAAAATTCATAAAGCCAAATCACAAAGGGATCTGAGAGTGCTAGTCCAGGATTCTCTAAAGGTTGACTTGTTGGTTGAGTCCATGGCTAAGAAAGCAAATGTAATGTTGTCATTTATCTCAAGAGGATTGAAATGTAAAAGCAGTGATAATAGACAATAGGTGCAGGAGTAGGCCATTCTGCCCTTCGAGCCTGCACCACCATTCAATATGATCATGGCTGATCATTCTTAATCAGTATCCTGCTCCTGCCTTATCTCCATAACCCTTGATTCCACTATCCTTGAGAGCTCTATCCAACTCTTTCTTAAATGAATCCAGAGACTGGGCCTCCACTGCCCTCTGGGGCAGAACATTCCACACAGCCACCACTCTCTGGGTGAAGAAGTTTCTCCTTATCTCTGTCCTAAATGGTCTACTCCGTACTTTTAAGCTGTGTCCTCTGGTTCGGCACTCACCCATCAACGGAAACATGTGTCCTGCCTCCAGAGTGTCCAATCCTTTAATAATCTTATATGTCTCAATCATATCCCCTCTCAGTCTTCTAAACTCAAGGGTATACAAGCCCAGTCGCTCCAGTCTTTCACTGTAAGGTAATCCCGCCATTCCAGGAATTGACCTCGTGAACCTACGCTGCACTCCCTCAATAGCTACAATGTCTTTCCTCAAATTTGGAGACCTGAACTGCACACAGTACTCCAGGTGTGGTCTCACCAGGACCCTGTACAGCTGCAGAAGAACCTCTCTGCTTCTATACTCAATCCCTCTTGTTATGAAGGCCAGCATGCTATTAGCCTTCTTCATTACCTGCTGTACCTGCATGCTTAACTTCATTGACTGATGTACAAGAACACCCAGATCTCTCTGTACTGCCCCTTTACCTAAATTGATTCCATTGAGGTAGTAATCTGCCTTCCTGTTCTTGCCACCAAAGTGGATAACCATACATTTATCCACATTAAACTGCATCTGCCATGCATCTGACCATTCACCTAACTTGTCCAGGTTATTCTGTAATCTCCTAACATCCTCATCACATTTCACCCTGCCACCCAGCATCATCAGCAAATTTGCTAATGTTATTACTTATACTATTTTCTATATCATTAACATATATTGTAAAAAGCTGTGGACCCAGTACTGATCCCTGCGGTTCCCCACTGGTCACTGCCTGCCATTCTGAAATGGAGCCATTTATCACTACTCTTTGTTTCCTATCAGCCAACCAACTTTCAATCCAAGTTGGTACTTTGCCCCCAATACCATGCGCCCTAATTTTGCTCACTAACCTCCTATATGGGACTTTATCAAAAGCTTTCTGAAAGTCCAGGTACACTACATCTACTGGATCTCCCTCATCCATCTTCAGAGTTACATCCTCAAAAAATTCCAGATTAGTCAAGCATGATTTTCCCTTCATAAATCCATACTGACTCTGACCAATCCTGTTACTACTATCCAGATGTGTTATAATTTCATCCTTTACAATAGACTCCAGCATCTTTTCCAGCACTGAGGTCAGACTAACTAGTCTATAATTTCCTGAATTCTCTCTCCCATCTTTCTTAAAAAATAGACAGATTGCTGGTGTCTCAGGGAGTCATGGAATATGTGGAGTGGGTAGGAAACTGGATTTGCAATCCAGCTCTGATTGGATTGACTGCCAGAACAGACTGAACAGTTTAAACAGGCTGCATAGTTTCCTCCTGCTCAGATTTCCTGAGCTCTTAACTGTTTAATGAATGAGTTGTTTAATGAAGCAATTCCCAATCGATTTGGATTTGGTTCAGAACTGATGGCTTCTGAATAGATTAGATTAGATTCCCTACAGTGTGGAAACAGGCCCTTTAGCCCAACCAGTCCACACCGACCCTCCGAAGAGTAACCCACCCAGACCCATTTCCCTCTGACTAATCACTATGGATAATTTAGCAAGGCCAATTCATCTAACCTGCACATTTTTGGACTGTGGAAGAAAGCCGGAGCACGCGGCAAAAACCCACACAAATATTGGGAGAACGTGCAAACTCCACACAGACAGTCACCCGAGGCTAGAATTGAACCTGGGACCCTGGTGCTAACCACTGAGCCACCTTGCCGCCAAATTCTGGTGCTGTCAGACCTGCTGAGCTTCCCCAGCAATTTCTTGTTTGGATTTCAGCCCCAATCCAGTTGGTGATGATCACGGCCTTGTTAAGTGTGTTTGGGAATATGGAGGCGGCTGCTAGCCTTTAAAGGAAAGCCTTTTAAATCTGTCAGATTGCTCCTTGCTTTTCCTGGCGATGGTTCCTGTGAATTGCAGTGTGGAACCAGGCAGCATTGCTCGGCATCTCGGAAGCTTTCCCCTCTGCTGCTTCCCATTTCTTATTGAAATATTGGTTGCAGCACAAGGATGGGTTTGTTTTGCTCGAAAAGTGAGAGACTGCTCCCGTCAGGAACTTGAATTAATTACAGAAGCCGCTGGAAACACTGAACAGTTCCAACAGCTTCTGTAGTGGTGGGGAGGGAGGGTTAATGTGTCAAATCTACACAAGGATAAAATAAATTCCAGCCACAAAACAGTCAGAGTTCCTAAGTTTTACAAACATCAGTGTAACATTTTCCTGAGCCATCAATTCCCCTTAAACCCTTCCAATGTGGAATAGCATCTTTCTGATTCTCACTTTGAGAGATGTCCCTCAGTGAGCTCCTCCACCATTCTTTCCATTTCACTGGGGACCCACTATCCACAGTCTCCAATCAAATGACCTGAACTCAGACACACAGAGATCTTAAAGAGTGACACAATGCAGATAGGAAGTTGATTTCATTTCTGTTTCTGAGTCCAATCTTCACTCAGTGAGACAGAGTCAGGTATTCAAGGCTCCAACAAGAGCTGGATTCTGCTTCTGGTGATTGTCTTCATTCAGTGAGAAGGAGGGCCGTGGGCCGGAAGGAGCTCATCATTGTGCTTCGGGTTGTCTGCTCAGTCTGCAGCATTGCAGGCCGTGGGAGCAGGGCAGTGGGAAAGGTACCTTGTGTGGACTGCAATAGGACTTTCCACACATTGTTCCAGGGCAGTTACAGAGCTCCAGGAATTCTGAATGAGGATCTGAAAAATGCATTGATTGAAGGAGGAGGATCAGGAAAACAGGATAATGCTGATGAGATCAGCAGGATTTCTCGGTCTAACTCTGTGCCATACTTTATTTTCTGCTTCATAAATCGACAATCCGGAGCTCAACCCACTCAGAGCAATATAAGCTCAGAAACAAATCATTCAGTCCAATACATCCATGCTGAACTGATATCCGATGTAAATCTCATCCTATTTGTCAGAATTTGGCCCGTGTTCCTCTGAACCCTTTTTAATTCCTACACCCACCCAGATACCTTTTAAATGCTGTAATTGTACCAGCCTCCACTACTTCCTCTGGCAGCTCATGCACACAGTGCCCTCTGCGTGAAAAATGTTCCCCTTAGGTCCCTTATATGTTTCCCTTCTCAACTTTAATACATGCCATCTGCTTCTGGACTCCCCCACCACAGGGAAATCACCTTGCCTTTTTACCCTAATGAGGCCCTTCATGGTTTTGTGAACCTCTATAAGGTTACCCCTCAGCCACTGACGCTCCAGGGATAATAGCACCAACCTATACAGTCTTACCCTCCAGCACAAACCCTCCAACCTTGGCAACATCCATGTAAATCTTTTCTAAACACTTTAAAGTTTCACAACACCCTTCTTACAGGGGGGAGTCCAGAATTGCACATTATATACCAAAAATGGCCGAACCAATACCGTAACATGACCTCCCAACTCCTTTACACAATTAACTGAGTAATAAAGACAAAAATGACAAACGCCTTCTTCACTATCCTATCGAAATGTTAGTCCATCTTCAATGATCTATGAAGCTGCACTCCAGGTCTATTGGTTCAGCAACACCCCTAGTATCTTGTCATTAAGTGTATAAGTCCTGCTCTCTTTTGCTTTTCCAAAATGCAACACCGCACATTTATCTAAATTAATCTCCATCTGCCACTCCTCAGCCCATTGGCCCATCTGATCAAGATCCCGTTGTCCTCTGAGGGAACCATCTTCACGGTCCTCCACACCTCCAATTTCACTGTCATCTGCAAACATACTAACCATTCCTCCTATGGTCACATCCAAATCATTTATATCAATGACAAAACAACAGTGGACCCAGCACCGATCCTTGTGGCACACCGCCGGTCACAGGCCTCCAGTCTGAAAAGCAGCCCTCCCCCACCACCCTCTGTCTTCTACCTCCGAGCCAGTTCTCTACCCAAAGGGTAATTCTACTGCTCCAACATACAAATGTGACAATATGACGCGTGTCTCAAAAGTACAACAAGAATCTATTCCTGATGACAACAGGCGGGTCAGTTTGCCACCGGTGCTGTTTACACTTGGAATATACCTGGAGCAGAGCAACACAAACCCAACTGGAGAGGGTGGCTCTGTATAAGGAGAGTCAGTGTGGAGTTAAAATTCAATAAAATAAAAGATTAATGAAGGTAAGGCCCTTCAATCTGTTTCACAAATTATTGCATTCGAGGCTGGATAAAAACTGAAGCTATTGTAGTAAATGGCTCAAGCTCACCATGGGGAATTAATGTGCTAGGATGGAAAAATGCTGAGTGATCATAAATTACTGCAACTTGCAAACAGCAGAATTAAAATCCAATTTGCTTTTTTATGGCAAGGATGAATATTTTAATCATGTTGTTCTCTATATACGAATGATACAGACGGTTATTTATTATCGAGACAGAAAAGACAATTAATATTTTCTTTGACATCTAACTTGGATTTGGAGAAGATACTGTGAATGATACCGACCAACAGGATTGTTTGCACAGACAGGTGAATAGCAGAAGGTTGTGGAGGGAAATGAACAGACTGAAGCCCGCTGTGATGGAGTTTGGCATAAAAGGCTAAAGAGAGACAAACTCGACCGAACTACAGAGTTTGAAATATGAACATGGATAGAGTTGTCTTGGTGTTCATGTGCACAGGTCTGTTACTGCGACAAGATCTGCTGAAGGGGGAAATAGAAAACATGTGGGATCTTAAGCATCACAAATGACCCATTGAGTAAGGAGAAAGAAAATACATAAAGGGAAAACCCTGCTGTTCCTGGGGATCTGAACTCTAACCTCAGCAGGTCAGGCAGCATCTGGGAGAAGGGAACCAGAACCCATTTCTCCCACAGCAGTCTGCAAGGCACCAAGGGAGCTCCCTGATCTGATTGGCCCTGTGCTAATTAACACTGCACACAGATATTAATCTGTGGGTCAGCTTCTTAGTTAAACAGCGAGTTCCTGAGAGTGACGAGGCAGACCCTTGTATGTTGTTCACACCTACATGGTCAGTAACATGGTACCCTGCCCGTCCCATTGCAAACTCAGCTTCAGCTCTGACCATATTTCCTGAAACCCAGCATGGGGAGGAAACACTGCCTCCTGGTCTTAGGTTCTTTGCTGTAGGAAAAGGTGTCACTTGCTGTGATCTCCCTCTGACAACTATATTGCTTTTAGTTTCTCTCACTTAGTTGGCTTTCTGTTCCTTCTGGTTTCGTGGTCTAGTCACACTTCCCAAAGCTGAGGCTCCTGCTAAATGGTAGAATCGGGCTCGGGCATCAGTCAATGGAAGAATTACTACAGGGATATGAGTAAATGGGAGATTTGGTGGGAATCAATAAATGGGAGATTCGTTGCACAGTGCCATTACATTGGAAACCTGGTGTGAGTGTCAATATATGAGAGAATTGGAGCAGAGCTTGTCTAAATTGGCAAAATGGGGCAGGAAATCAATATGAAGAATTGTTGCAAGCATCAGTTAATTGGAGATTTGGTTCAGTGGCACCATCAAATGAAAAAAAAATACAGGTCCCCAGTAATTGGAGAATTCATGCAGGTGCCATTAAATTCGAAGTGGGAGAACTGGGGCAGGATAACACTCAATGGGAGAATTGGTGCAGTTCCAGGGTTTGTGCAGGATTGGGAAATGGGAGAAATACCCATAAATAGTGTCATACAATCATAGAGATTTACAACACAGAAACAAATCCTTCGGTCCAACTTGTCCATGCCTCCATTTAAGAATTCTGTCAGCACTCCAGTAAATTGAAGAATCATTGCAAGGGACTACTTAATGGGAGAAATGGGCAAGGGCTTATCGAAATGTGAGAAATGTAACAGGGCATCAGGTAATGGGAGAATTGGTGCAGTGTAACACTAAATGGGAGAATTCGGGCAGGACAATACTTGATGGGCGATTTGGAGCAGGGCACCCAAAAAGCGTTTGAGGGCCTCAGTCAATATGAGGATTGGTGTAAGGCAGCACTGTGAGGAGAACTGGTTCAGGGCTTCAGTAATTGGGGAAAGTGGTGCTAAGCGACACTGAATTGGAGAATTGGTATGGGGTATCAGTAAATGAAAGACCTGGTGCAGGGTGTTGATAACTTCGAGAATTGGAGCAAATGGGAGAACACGGGCAGTGAATCAGTAAATAGGACAAATGTTGCAAAGGATTAGTGGTCCAGATTTAATACAGTGTACCACTAAAATGGGGAAGTTGGTGCAGTTCACCACTAAAGGGAAGATATGCGCAGGATCGGTAATTTGGAGATATGATGCAGGGATCGCCAAGATTAGAGAATTCTGGCAGCTGGTTACTAAATGAGAGAATTGTTGCAGAGAAATACTAAATGGAAGACCTGGTACAGAGTGGAGCTAAATTAGAGAATGGGTGCATGGCACCAGGAAATGAGAGAATTAGAGTAGTGCACCCTTAAATGGTAGAATCGGGCTAAGGCATCAGTAAATGGAAGAATTCGTGCAGGGGTATGAGTAAGTGGGAGATTTGGTGGAAATCAATAAATGGGAGATTCGGTGCACAGTGCCGTCACATTAGAAAATTGGTGTGAGTGTCAATATATTGGAAAATTGGAGCAGAGCCTGTCTAAATTGGTGAAGAGGGACAGGGAATCAACACAAAGAAGAAATGTTACAAGCATCGGTAAATTGGAGATTCAGTTCAGTGCATCACTAAATGAAAAAAAATTCAGCAGGGCACCCGTACGTGGAAGATGTGTATCAGGGAACAACTAAATGGAAGGAATTGATGCAGGGCAACAATAATTGGAGAGTTCATGCACGTGCCGTTAAATTCTCAGTGTGAGGACTGGGGCAGGATAACCTCAATGGGCGAGTTGGTGAAATTCCCGAATTAGTGTAGGATTGGTAAATGGGAGAATTGGTGCAGGGAAGCAGAGCACTAATTACAGCCTTAGAAATTTAGAGGAGGGCACCCCTAAATTGGGCGAGGGCAGCAGTCAGTATGAGGATTGATGTAAGGCAACACTGAGTGGAGAACTTGTTCAGGACATCAGTAATTGGGGGAAATGGTGGTAAGCAACACTGAATTGGAGAATTGGTGTGGGGTATCAGTAAATGAATTCATGCTGGTGCATTAAATACTAAGTAGAGGACTGGGGCAGGGTAACCTCAGTGGGTGATTTAGTGAAATTCCCGACTTCGTGCAGGATTGGTAAATGGGAGAATTGGTGCAGGGAAGCGGGACACTAATTACAGTCTTAGAGATGTACAGCACGGAAACAGACCCTTCAGTCCAACTTGTCCGCGACGATATATAAATATTCTGGCAGCTCTCCACGAAATTGCAGAATCTTTGCAAGGAAATGCTAAATGGAAAATTTGGGAAACTGCTTCTCGAAATGTGAGAATTTGATCAGATGAGCCAATGGGCTGAGGAGTGGCAGATGGAGATTAATTTAGATAAGTCTGTGGTGCTGCATTTTGGAAAGGCAAAAGAGAGCAGAGAGCGGCGCAAGCTGGGCGGAAGTGAGGTTGGAGCGCAGAGCTGGTCGGGAAGGTAAGTGATATATAAAGAACTTACCTCGACGCCAACGGTCTTTTCTCAGCAGAGAACGGAGCGAGCTGGGCGGAAGTGAGGTTGGAGCATAGAGCTAGTCAGGAAGGTAAGTGATATTTGAGTGGGTGTGTTCTAGACCCCAAGCCCTACACAGTAGGGCCTCCCTCCCATCCTCCTCCTCTAACCTAACTTTAAAGTTCACAGGTAAGCTACTCAGTGTTCTTGCTTTGGAGACGAGGTGTAGAGTAATGGCAGCGCAGGCAGTGGAATGTTCCTCCTGCAGGATGTTCGAGATAGGGTTGACCACCAATACTCCTGCCAACTTCATCTGCAAGAAATGCAGTCAGATCCTGCTCCT
Source organism: Chiloscyllium plagiosum (assembly GCF_037043375.1). Classification (NCBI taxonomy): domain Eukaryota; kingdom Metazoa; phylum Chordata; class Chondrichthyes; order Orectolobiformes; family Hemiscylliidae; genus Chiloscyllium; species Chiloscyllium plagiosum. The sequence goes on from NW_028270181.1 coordinate 46,260,316, forward strand.
CACAGAACGAGTTAGGGAACTGGAACTGGAGTTGGATGAACTGAGGATTATTCGAGAGGCTGAGAAGGTGATAGATAGAAGCTACAGGGACATAGTTACGCCAGAGAACAGAGGTAGCTGGGTAATAGTTAGAGTTGGGAAAGGGAGGAAGCAGGCAGTGCAGGGATCCCCTGTGGTCATTCCCCTAAACAATAAGTATACTGCTTTGGATACTGGTGGGGGGGACAGCCTAGCAGGGGTAAGCTGTAGTGCCCGGGTCTGTGGCGCGAGGTCTGGCTCTGAGACTCAGAAGGGAAAGGGGGAGAGGAGGAGAGCGCTAGTTATAGGAGACTCTCTAGTTAGAGGGACAGACAGGCGGTTCTGTGGACATGGGCGAGACTCTCGGATGATTTGTTGCCTCCCCGGTGCCAGGGTCCGAGACGTCTCGGACCGTGCCTTCAGAATCCTTAAGGGGGAGGGTGTGCAGCCAGAGGTTGTGGTGCACGTTGGCACCAACGACATAAGTAGGAAGAGGTGTGGGGAGGTCATTCAGGAGCTCAGGGAGTTAGGCTGGAAGCTAAAAGCTAGGACAGACAGAGTCGTCATTTCTGGGTTGTTGCCGGTGCCACGTGACAGTGAGGCAAGGAATAGGGAGAGAGTGCAGTTGAACACATGGCTACAAGGATGGTGTAGGAGGGAGGGCTTCAGGTATTTGGACAATTGGACTGCATTTAGAGGAAGGTGGGACCTGTACAAGCAGGACGGGTTGCACCTGAACCAGAAGGGCACCAATATCCTGGGGGGTAGGTTTGCGAGCACTCTTCGGGGGGGTTTAAACTAATTTGGCAGGGGGATGGGATCCCGACTTGTAGTCCAGCAAGTAGGCTAGCTGTTTGTCAGGATGTCCAAGAATGTACGGAGGCTGTGAAGAAGGTAGCACTGACAGGGAATACTTGCGGACACAGAGATGGGCTCAAGTGTGTATACTTCAATGCAAGGACTATCAGAAATAAGGTGGGTGAACTTAAGGCGTGGATCGGTACCTGGGACTCCGATGTTGTGGCCATCACGGAAACGTGGATAGAAGAGGGACAGGAATGGTTGTTGGAGGTTCCTGGTTACAGGTGTTTCAGTAAGATTAGGGAGGGTGGTAAAAAAGTAGGGGGGGAGGTGGTGTTGCTAATTAGCACTGGTATAATGGCTGCAGAAAGGCAGTTCGAGGGGGATTTGCCTTTGGAGGTAGTATGGGCTGAAGTCAGAAATAGGAAAGGTGCAGTCACCTTGTTGGGTGTTTACTATAGGCCCCCCAATAGCAGCAGAGATGTGGAGAAACAGATTGGGAAACAGATTTTTGAAAGGTGCAGAAGCCACAGGGTAGTAGTCATGGGCGATTTCAACTTCCCAAATATTGATTGGAAGCTCTTTAGATCAAGTAGATTGGATGGGGCGGTGTTTGTGCAGTGTGTCCAGGAAGCTTTTCTAACTCAGTATGTAGATTGTCCGACCAGAGGGGAGGCCATATTGGATTTGGTACTCGGTAATGAACCGGGACAAGTGATGGGCTTGTTAGTGGGTGAACATTTCGGTGATGGTGACCACAATTCTGTGACTTTCACCTTGGTTATGGAGAGAGATAGGTGCGTGCAACAGGGTAGGTTTTACAATTGGGGGAAGGGTAATTACGATGCTGTAAGACAGGATCTGAGGAGCATAAGTTGGGAGCATAGGCTGTCAAGGAAGGATGTCGAGGAAATGTGGAGCCTTTTCAAGGAACAGATACGATGTGTCCTTGATATGTATGTACCGGTCAGGCAGGAAAGAAATGGTCATGTGAGGGAACCTTGGTTGACGAGGGAGGTTGAATGTCTTGTAAAGAGGAAGAAGGAGGCTTACATAAGGTTGAGGAAACAGGGTTCAGACAGAGCAGTGGAGGGATACAGGATAGCCAGAAGGGACCTGAAGAAAGGGATTAGGAGAGCCAAGAGAGGGCATGAAAAATCTTTGGCGGATAGGATCAAGGATAACCCCAAGGCATTTTATGCGTATGGGAGAAACATGAGAATGACGAGAACGAGGGTAGGTCCGATCAAGTGGGAGACTGTGTATTGAGTTGGAAGAGATAGGAGAGGTCTTGAATGAGTACTTTTCGAATGAGAGGGACCGTATTGTTGAAGGGGAGAGTGTGAAATGGACTGGTAAGCAAGAAGAGATACATGTTAGGAAGGAAGATGTGTTGGACATTTTGAACAGCTTGAGGATAGACAAGTCCCCCGGGCCTGATGGGATATATTCTAGGATTATGTGGGAAGCAAGAGAGGAAATTGCAGTACCGTTGGCAATGATCTTTTCATCTTCACTGTCAACGGGGGTGGTACCAGGGAACTGGAGAGTGGCGAATGTTGTGCCCCAGTTCAAAAAAGGGAATAGGGATAACCCCGGGAATTACAGGCCAGTTAGTCTTACTTTGGTGGTAGGTAAAGTAATGGAAAGGGTACTGAGGGTTAGGATTTATGAGTATCTGGAAAGACACTGCTTGATTAGGGACAGCCAGCACGGATTTGTGAAGGGTAGGTCTTGCCTTACAAGTCTTATTGAATTCTTTGAGGAGGTGACCAAGCATGTGGATAAGGGTAGCGCAGTGGATGTAGTATACATGGATTTTAGTAAGGCATTTGATAAGGTTCCCCATGGTAGGCTTATGCGGAAAGTCAGGAGGCATGGGATAGAGGGAAATTTGGCCAATTGGATAGAAAACTGGCTAACCGGTCGAAGTCAGAGAGTGGTGGTAGATGGTAAATATTCAGACTGGAGCCCAGTTACAAGTGGAGTTCCGCAGGGATCAGTTCTGGGTCCTCTGCTGTTTGTAATTTTTATTAATGACTTGGATGAGGGAGTCGAAGGGTGGGTCAGGAAATTTGCAGATGATACGAAGATTGGTGGAGTTGTGGATAGTGAGGAGGGCTATTGTTGGCTGCAAAGGGACTTAGATATGATGCAGAGCTTGGCTGAGGAGTGGCAGATGGAGTTCAACCCTGCCAAGTGTGAGGTTGTCCATTTTGGAAAGACAAATAAGAATGCGGAATACAGGGCTAACAGTAGGGTTCTTAGTGAGGTGGAGGAACAGAGGGATCTTGGGGTCTATGTTCATAAATCTTTGAAAGTTGCCACTCAGGTGGATAGAGCTTGTAAGAAGGCCTATGGTGTATTAGCGTTCATTAGCAGAGGGATTGAATTCAAGAGTCGTGAAGTGATGTTGCAGCTGTACAGGACTTTGGTTAGGCCACATTTGGAGTACTGTGTGCAATTCTGGTCGCCTCACTTTAGGAAAGATGTGGAAGCTTTGGAGAGGGTGCAGAGAAGATTTACCAGGATGTTGCCTGGAATGGAGAATAGGTCGTACGAGGATAGGTTGAGAGTGCTAAGCCTTTTCTCATTGGAACGGCGAAGGATGAGGGGTGACTTGATAGAGGTTTATAAGATGATCAGAGGAATAGATAGAGTAGACAGTCAGAAACTTTTTCCCTGGGTACAACAGAGTGTTACAAGGGGACATAAATTTAAGGTGAAGGATGGAAGGTATAGGGAGATGTCAGGGGTGGGTTCTTTACCCAGAGAGTGGTGGGGGCATGGAATGCGCTGCCTGTGGGAGTGGTAGAGTCAGAATCTTTGGTGACCTTTAAGCAGCAATTGGATAGGTACATGGATGGGTGCTTAAGCTAGGACAAATGTTCGGCACAACATCGTGGGCCGAAGGGCCTGTTCTGTGCTGTATTGTTCTATGTTCTGTGTTCTATGTTCTATGTTCTATGTTCTATGTTCTACATTTTCTCCAGCTGAATCTCCCAGAGACTGGGGAGAATGGGATTAGACACAGAGTAAAGATCTCTCTACACTGTCCCCATCGAGTACTCCCAGGACAGGTACAAAGTTTGACAGCATTGTGGACAGTGCGGATCGCACCATAAAATTACAAAGAGAGATTATCTGACTGGGTGAATGTGCTACAAGGGATTCAGTGCAAGCAGGTGTGTGGGTATCAGGTTGGAGGGAGTACAGAGTAGGTTTACAAGAATGACCCTGGAGTTCAGGAGTTACATTCTGAGGAGAGATTGTATAAATGAGGCCGGTTTCCTCCAGAATTGAGAAAATTAAGGGGCGATCTGATTGAAGTCTCCAGGATATGAATGGGACAAGACAGGCTCGATCAAGATTAACGATTCCCTCTGGGTAGAGATTCCAGAACGAGGGAGAACATGTCACTTCCAACAGCTGGAATATATAAAGAGGAAAGCTGCTTGCTGCTTCTAGGGCGAGGATTAGGATCATCTTCAAAAAGCCGAACAATACTCTGAAACACTTTGAGGACTAAAATGAAGGAACACAGCCTTCCATTTCTCACCAGGATGTCACCCAGACTATTTCTTACTGACTCACTGAACCTGTCTAAACCCCTTCCCAGCCTCTCTCTGTCCTCTTGGCATTTTCCTGTCCCACATCACTTTGTGTTATCACAAACGGAACAGAGGATCCCATCATCTCAGTCATTCTGTGGGGAACAGAGAATGTTTCACTCCCATCTGCTGCTGTACAGCTCATGTCTGTCTCAGAGTCAGCTCTGAAACATTTCCAGGACACTCCCATCCTGTCTCTGGGGGTCTCTGGATTCCTTGTGACCAGCTGAATTAGTCTTCGAGTTAATATCATCAGACTAGTCACCTATACAAAGCATTGGTCAGATCACATTTGGAATATTGTGTTCAGTTCTGGGCAACTCATTGAAGGAAGGGCGTTAAAGCCCTGGACAGAGTTCAAAAGGACATTTACAAGACTGACATTAGGAATGAAGGATTTTAGAGACAAGGAACGATTAGAGAGATTGGGTTTGTTCTCCTTGGAGCAGGGAGATTAAGAGGTGACCTTATGGAGGAGTTCAAAATGTATAACAATTTTGAAAGGGTAAAGAATGATATTCTATTTCCACTAATTAGTATGTGAGACATGAGGGATCCAATAAAGAGACCCTGGAGTGCAGGTTCATAGTTCCTTCAAAGGTACGCAGGATAGTCTTTGTCTTAAAATGACACAGTTACTCTGTTTCCTGATTTGCAACTGATTTCACAACTTTCTATATTCGACTTTCAATGCTCCCTCTGTCCCCTCACCTTATATTGGCTGGTATCCCTTTTAGACTGTCCTTCAGCCCCTCAGTGCCATCCCAGCTTCTGGAACCAGGGAGGCAGTGTATTACCTGGTGTCACATCCCCACCCTCACACACACACATCTGCCTGGTTCCCTTACAATACAATACCCCAATCACTGTCGCTCTCCCTCTTCGGTCATTTTCTGCATGAATTAAAGTGGGTTAGATTAGCGGAAGCTTCCTTCAGATTGGGGAAATAACTAATCTAACGCCTTTATTTAAAAATGGAGGGAGGCAGAAAGCAGGAAATGACAGGACCAGTTCAGTTAACTACTGACCAAGTCATCATGTTAAACGTTTTCATCTTTCTGTGGTTCCTAACAGTTACACATGTCCTGTATTATAGTACTGAAGTAACTCATGTTGGTATTTCAGGGGGAGGGTGTGCTGCCTTGTTACTGGATGATGAAAGAAGAATAAAGGATCCAGTGGGACATTTCTCGAAAAACAATCAGTTTCATTCACAGACAGTGGCTGCTGATTCCTCCTCCTGGCCGCTAGAGGGAGCCACTCCAGTCTTCTGGGATCTCACCCGTGGCGACTGATGATGGAAATCTATCAGCCAGGGCTCCCTCCAATTTCTTCTCCAGCCTCTTTCAGGAAGTTGCCTCAAACATTTGAGGAACAGCTCAATCTAGCCATCTCCCCCCATCACTAGCCAGTAAATCAATGAGTGGCTTTCTCCGCTAAGTAGAATGCTGCCTACCCACTGCTGGCTACGCCCAATGGGGATGAATAAGGTGTTAGTTGAACATTAATCTTCCAAGGATCTCAGTTTGGGGTGGGCAGGAAGAGTGTCCACAGATCTCCCACAATGCAATGCATCTTGTGGAGGTGGGAACATGTCAGAGACTTCACCTGCTACTCTCCTGTCTGATCATTCCTCAGTGTCCCCCAGCCTCTGTCCCCCCCATCCCCAAATCCAAACCAATTCCATGTTGGGTTTTCAGAGAGGTTTCAGAATTTGTCTTCATTGGCGTTGAGGTGACTATATTAGGTGCAGTTGATGGCAATCATGAGATGGCAGGAGATTGACACATATCCGATGTGATATATCATTCTTCCCTTTGTACGTTGTTCATGTTCCTGTTGGAAACTGGTCACTGATCCCACAGATTGGCTGCTGGGAGTCACATGCCCCTTGGCCTGCTTTGTTCACTCCCCTACCATTTGGCATCCTTTAAGAAACACAGAAATATGATGATAAAAAGAAAATGTTAAGTTGAACAAAATTTTGGGCTGCCTAAAAACCATAATGTTCTCAGTTATTTTACTGCAGCATTATGGGAACTTAAAAGTACAGAGGAGGACCCTTAGCCTTTTGTGCTTTGAAACAGCAGACATGTTGAGTCCCCCATCTCCAATTGAAACCTGCAAGTTTCTTATCCTGGACAAGTTCTCCAACTCTCTTCCAGTTATTCCTGGAACCAGGATCCACCACCTTGTTCTGTCAAATATTCCGAGATGCTGAGGACTCAAAATAAGTAAACAGTTCTCCACATCTGCCCTCTTAGTGATATCGCAATGATATTGAATCTCTGGTTATACACTACTGAGATTCCTTCACATTTGGGAATAACCTCCATAGGGTAGAGTGGCACTATCACTGAGTTAAATAGACTCCGAAAAGACCTAGGAACACAAGAGTGGGCTGTGGACCATCACAGCCGCAGAGTTGTAGTCCAGCACAATCTGTCACCTCATGGTCTGGCATATCCCCCACTCAAACATATCATTCATGAAGTAGCCAACAAGATAAATCTTGTGGGATTGTAGGGACCCAAACATGTCTGCTGACCAGGGAATGTAAGGTTTCAGCAACTAGCAGCTGAGAAATAATTGGGTCAATTTCTCAAAGAATATATCAAGGAAAGGGTATTCCATTCTGTAGTAAATTTCATGATAAGATGGAGATCATAGAACTACATAAAGAAATTCTTTAATGCAGATTCGAATATCGCAGACATATCATCCACATGTTGGAAATATGCAGGGGATAGAAGCTAATTATCATCTCATCAAAGACGTGTTATGCATGGTTACTGACAAAGATGTTAAGAAGAGTTTGACCTAGAGAATATCCCATGGTAATACCATCCATTTGGTCATACATGTTGTGATTGGAACTGAAGTCAGCTACACAAGTCACTAAGTTCATGATATTGATGAACTCAGACCCAGCCGGTACATCTAGATTTCAACAGTTTATTTGAATTGTCGACTGACCAATAAGCTGGCAATGTTCTAAGAGCATATCGGCACGCTATCGGTCATCGTAAACATGAAGGAATGCTTCACTGTGGATGTAGAACTCTCATTTGGACATGATTGTAACAGTTTCACCCAGCATTTGGTCAATTCATGCTGTTCAGAGTCAGTCACGGATATGATAGGGCTTAAAAGGGACATCAATTTTGTCATAATGGGTCACCCATAAATGGTGGGTGCAGTGAGCCGTGAGAATAAACTCTATCATATACATCATTAGGCAGGTTAACACCTTTACACTAGTCACAAATGAATAACATGGTATGAGGTGTGGGTGCTGGTGAGATGCCAGATATGTTGGGCCTCCATCCTGATGACTGGTGGACTGTATCAGATAACATGGCCATTTGACCATTCTCTGCTGGCAGCAAGCTGCCCGGGCTCAACCACCCCATGTTTGTAAACCTGATTAGAAGTGATTCTGCTTTGGAAATCATTTATTAAACAATCTGGACTACACTGAGTTAAACTGGAAACCAATTTATGCTCAACAGCTGAGGGGACAGTGTGATGCATTTGTGCCTGAGTTAGAAGCTACAAATATAATTACACATGACCCTGGATCATGGAGGTAAAAGGAATTTGTGCAAATATTGCAATTCTTTGATAAGAAATGTATCATGCAGAAAACCAAACATTGCTGTATCCCCATGGCGACACACTGACCATCAGAGTCCACCTATCTCCTCTGAGAATTAAGATTGACAGCTAACTGTTTTTGCTGTATCTCCATGGTAATGATGGCCCAGCCAATCAGCATCAACCTTCTCATTTCGTACAAAATGTTCCAACTCCTTTTGCAGCATTTTCAAGAAAATGGAACAGATTTCTACCTGTATGTGAGGAATGTTGCTGATATAATTTTATGGAAATGCTGGGGTTATAGTTTGGGATATGGTTGTTGCATCAGATAATCACCTTAAACAGAAGGGCTAGACATTCGGTGAGTTGAATGAACTTTTTTCTAAAAGTTTAAAATTGTTTGACTTTAACACATGACAGTTTAGATATAACAAGTGTTCATTAGTCACAAAACCCATCCTCTCTATGCCTCAACTTTGAAACCTGTCCTTTCAAGAAATCACCACAATTGCAGAAATACTGCCTGGTTTGCTGCTAAATTCAGATACACAGAAAAAAAACAACCAGTTTCATGCTCAACAACAAAATTATTCCATATAAATTTCACAATTTACATCACATAAGACCTCAAGTCGTCATCACAGTTGTGTTCGAGTACAGAAGGAGGCACTTTGGCCCATCGTTTCTGTTCCAGCTTGGGAAATATTCCCTTTATTTATTCATTTGTGGGATGAGGGTGTTGCTGGCTCGGCCGGTGTTTATTGCCCATCCCTAATGGCCCAAAGAGCAGTTCAGAGTCAACCACGTTGCTGGGGGTCTGGAGGAACATGGAGGTCAGACCAACTAAAGATGGCAGGTTCCTTCCCTAAAAGGCATTAGTGAACAAGTTGGGTTTTTCCTACAATTGGCAATAGATCCATGGCCATCATTACTCTCTTACCTACAGTTTTCTTCAATTGAATTCAGAATCCATCATCAGCCATGAAAGGATTTGAACCTGGGTTGCCAACACATTACCTGGGTCTCTAGATTAACAATCCCGTGACAACACCACTACACCACCACCTGGTCTGCAATATGGGAGTATAGAGAGTAGCATTTACCGTCTGTATTGCAGGGAACAGCCATCCCTGTTTGTGCTATACTGAACAGCAATTTCTGAGGATATGAACCAGAAGTCCCTGTGCATATGACAGAGAATAGCAATCCCTGTCTATATTATATAGCACAGCAGTTCCTCTGTATAATTACAGTGAATGCTGTCACTGTGTTTATTACTGACAACAGCAGTTCCTGTGTATATTACACAGAGCAGCAGCCCCTGTGTATTTTATACTGAACATCTGTATCTCTGTACATGAAACAAAACTGCATTACAGAGAACAGCAGTTCATGTGCATGTTGTAGAGAACGGTAGTTTCTGTGGTTTCTGTGTTTATTGTAGAGAACATCTGTCCCGGTATTTATTGGAGAGAACAGCTGTCCCGGTGTATATTGTAGAGAACAGCTGTCCCGATGTATATTGTAGAGAACAGCTGTCTCGGTGTATATTGTAGAGAACAGCTGTCCCGTTGTTTATTGTAGAGAACAGCTGTCCCGGAGTATATTGTAGAGTACAGCTGTCCCGGTGTTTATTGTAGAGTACAGCTGTCCCGGTGTTTATTGTAGTGAACAGCTGTCCCGGTGTATGTTGTAAAGAACAGCTGTCCCAGTGTTTATTATAGAGAACAGCTATCCCGGTGTATATTGTAGACAACAGCTGTCTCAGTGTTTATTGTAGTGAACAGCTGTACCGGTGTATATTGTAGTGAACAGCTGTCCAGGTGTATATTGTAGAGAACAGCTGTCCCGGTGTATATTACAGAGATCAGCTGTCCCGGAGTTTATTGTAGTGAACAGCTGTCCTGGTGTATATTATAGTGAACGGCTGTCCCGGTGTATATTGTAGTGAACAGCTGTCCCGGTGTCTATTGTAGAGAACAGGTGTCCTGGAGTTTATTGTGTAGAACAGCTATCCTGGTGTATGTCATGGTGAACAGCTGTCCCGGAGTATATTGCAGAGTACAGCTGTCCCGGTGTTTATTGTAGAGTACAGCTGTCCCGGTGTTTATTGTAGTGAAAGCTGTCCCGATGTATGTTGTAGAGAACAGCTGTCCCAGTGTTTATTATAGAGAACAGCTATCCCGGTGTATATTGTAGACAACAGCTGTCTCAGTGTTTATTGTAGTGAACAGCTGTCCCGGTGTATATTGTAGAGAACAGCTGTCCCGGTGTATATTGCAGAGATCAGCTGTCCCGGAGTTTATTGTAGTGAACAGCTGTCCTGGTGTATATTGTAGTGAACAGCTGTCCCGGTGTATATTGTAGTGAACAGCTGTCCCGGTGTCTATTGTAGAGAACAGCTGTCTCGGTGTATATTGTAGAGAACAGCTGTCCCGGTGTATATTGCAGAGATCAGCTGTCCCGTTGTATATTGTAGAGAACAGCTGTCCCGGTGTATATTGTAGTGAACAGCTGTCCTGGTGTATATTGTAGAGAACAGCTGTCCCGGTGAATATTGTAGTGAACAGCTGTCCCGGTGTATATTGTAGACAACAGCTGTCCCGGTGTAAATTGCAGAAAACAGCTGTCCTGGTGTATATTGTAGTGAACAGCTGCCCCGGTGTATGTTGTAGAGAACAGCTGTCCCGGTGTATATTGTAGTGAACAGCTGTCCTGGTGTTTATTGTAGTGAACAGCTGTCCCGGTGTATATTGTAGAGAACAGCTGTCCCGGAGTTTATTGTAGTGAACAGCTGTCCCGGTGTATATTGTAGTGAACAGCTGTCCCGGTGTCTATTGTAGAGAACAGCTGTCCCGGTGTATATTGTAGAGAACAGCTGTCCCGGTGTATATTGCAGAGATCAGCTGTCCCGGAGTTTATTGTAGTGAACAGCTGTCCCGGTGAATATTGTAGTGAACAGCTGTCCCGGTGTATATTGTAGACAACAGCTGTCCCGGTGTATATTGCAGAAAACAGCTGTCCTGTTGTATATTGTAGTGCACAGCTGCCCCGGTGTATGTTGTAGAGAACAGCTGTCCCGGTGTATATTGTAGAGAACAGCTGTCCCTGTGTTTATTGTAGTGAACAGCTGTCCCGGTGTCTATTGTAGTGAACAGCTGTCCTGGTGTATATTGTAGAGAACAGCTGTCCCGTTGTATATTGTAGAGAACAGCTGTCCCGGTGTATATTGTAGAGAACAGCTGTCCCGTTGTATATTGTAGAGAACAGCTGTCCCGGTGTATATTGTAGAGAACAGCTGTCCCGGAGTTTATTGTAGTGAACAGCTGTCCCGGTGTATATTGTAGTGAACAGCTGTCCCGGTGTCTATTGTAGAGAACAGCTGTCCCGGTGTATATTGTAGAGAACAGCTGTCCCGGTGTATATTGCAGAGATCAGCTGTCCCGTTGTATATTGTAGACAACAGCTGTCCCGGTGTATATTGCAGAAAACAGCTGTCCTGTTGTATATTGTAGTGCACAGCTGCCCCGGTGTATGTTGTAGAGAACAGCTGTCCCGGTGTATATTGTAGAGAACAGCTGTCCCTGTGTTTATTGTAGTGAACAGCTGTCCCGGTGTCTATTGTAGTGAACAGCTGTCCTGGTGTATATTGTAGAGAACAGCTGTCCCGTTGTATATTGTAGAGAACAGCTGTCCCGGTGTATATTGTAGAGAACAGCTGTCCCGTTGTATATTGTAGAGAACAGCTGTCCCGGTGTATATTGTAAAGAACAGCTGTCCCGGTGTCTCTTGTAGAGAACAGCTGTCCCGGTGTATTTTGCAGAGAACAGCTGTCCCGATGTGTATTGTGGAGAACTGCTGTCCCGGTGTATATTGTTGTGAACAGCTGTCCCAGTGTATATTGTAGTGAACGGCTGTCCCGGTGTATGTTGTAGGGAACAGCTGTCCCGGTGTATGTTGTAGTGAAAAGCTGTCTTGGAGTTTATCGTAGTGAACAGCTGTCCTGGTGTATATTGTAGTGAACTTCTGTCCTGGTGTATGTTGTGGTGAACACTTGTCCTGGTGTATATTGTAGTGAACAGCTGTCCCGGTGTATGTTGTAGAGAACAGCTGTCCTAGTGTATATTGTAGTGAACAGCTGTCCCTTTGTGTGTTGTAGAGAACAGCTGTCCAGGTGTATGTTGTAGTGAACAGCTGTCCAGGTGTTTATTGTAGAGAACAGCTGAACCAGTGTATATTGTCGTGAACAGTTGTCCTAGTGTATATTGTAGAGAACAGCTGTCCCGGTGTATGTTGTAGAGAACAGCTGTCCTAGTGTATATTGTAGTGAACAGCTGTCCCTTTGTATGTTGTAGAGAACAGCTGTCCAGGTGTATGTTGTAGTGAACAGCTGTCCAGGTGTTTATCATAGTGAACAGCTGTCCCGGTGTATATTGTAGTGAACAGCTGTCCCGGTGTATATTGTAGAGAACAGCTGTCCCGGTGTATATTTTAGAGAACAGCAGTCCCGGTGTATATTGTAGTGAACAGCTCTCCCGGTGTATATTGTAGTGAACAACTGTCCCAGTGTATATTGTAGTTAAGAGCTGTCCCGGTGTATATTGTAGTGAACAGCTGTCCCGGTGTATATTGTAGAGAACAGCTGTCCCGGTGTATATTGTAGAGAACAGCTGTCCCGGTGTATATTGTAGTGAACAGCTGTCCGGTGTATATTGTAGAGAACAGCTGTCCTGGTGTATATTGTAGTGAACAGGTGTCCTGGTGTATATTGTAGAGAACAGCAGTCCCGGTGTATATTGTAGTGAACAGCTGTCCCGGTGTATATTGTAGAGAACAGCTGTCCCGGTGTATATTTTAGAGAACAGCAGTCCCGGTGTATATTGTAGTGAACAGCTCTCCCGGTGTATATTGTAGTGAACAACTGTCCCAGTGTATATTGTAGTGAAGAGCTGTCCCGGTGTATATTGTAGTGAACAGCTGTCCCGGTGTATATTGTAGAGAACAGCTGTCCCGGTATATATTGTAGTGAACAGCTGTCCGGTGTATATTGTAGAGAACAGCTGTCCTGGTGTATATTGTAGTGAACAGGTGTCCTGGTGTATATTGTAGAGAACAGCAGTCCCGGTGTATATTGTAGTGAACAGCTCTCCCGGTGTATATTGTAGTGAACAACTGTCCCAGTGTATATTGTAGTGAAGAGCTGTCCCGGTGTATATTGTAGAGAACAGTTGTCCTGGTGTATATTGTAGTTAACAGTTGTCCCGGTGTATATTGTAGAGAACAGCTGTCCCGGTGTATATTGTAGTGACCAGTTGTCCCGGTGTATATCGTAGTGAACAGCTGTCCTGGTGTATATTGCAGTGAACAGCTGTCCTGGTGTATATTGTAGTGAACAGCTGTCCCGGTGTATATTGTACTGAACCGCTTACCCGGTGTATATTGTAGTGAACAGCGGTCCCGGAGTATATTGTAGTGAACAGCTGTCCCGGTATATGTTGTAGTGAACAGCTGTCCTGGTGTATATTGTAGTGAACAGTTGTCCCAGTGTATATTGTAGTGAACAGCTGTCCCGGTGTATATTTTAGAGAACAGCTGTCCCGGTGTATATTGTAGTGAACAGCTGTCCCGGTGTCTGTTGTAGAGAACAGCAGTCCTGGTGTTTTTTGTGTAGAACAGTTATCCCGGTATATGTCATGGTGAACAGCTGTCCCCGTAATTATTGTACTGAACCGCTGTCCTAGTAATTATTGGACTGAACCGCTGTCCCGGTCTATATTGTAAAGAACAGCTGTCCCGGTGTATATTGTAGTGAACAACTGTCGCGGTGAATATTGTAGAGTACAGCTTTCCCGGTGTATATTGTAGTGAACAGCTGTCCAGGTGTATATCGTAGTGAACAGCTGTCCTGGTGTATATTGCAGTGAACAGCTGTCCTGGTGTATATTGTAGTGAACAGCTGTCCCGGTGTATGTTGTACTGAACCGCTGTCCCGGTGTATATTGTAGTGAACAGTTGTCCCGGTGTATATTGTAGTGAGCAGGTGTCCTGGTGTATATTGTAGAGAACAGCAGTCCCGGTGTATATTGTAGAGAACAACTGTCCCGGTGTATATTGTAGTGAACAACTGTCACGGTGTATATTGTAGAGAACAGCTGTCCTGGTGTATATTGTAGTGAACAGCTGTCCCGGTGTATATTGTAGAGAACAGCTGTCCTGGTGTATATTGTAGTGAACAGCTGTCCCGGTGTATATTGTAGAGAACAGCTGTCCTGGTGTATATTGTAGTGAACAGTTGTCCCGGTGTATATTGTAGAGAACAGCTGTCCCGGTGTATATTGTAGAGAACAGCTGTCCCGGTGTATATTGTAGTGAACAGCTGTCCCGGTGTATATTGTAAAGAACAGCTATCCCGGTGTATATTGTAGTGAACAGCTGTCCCGGTGTATATTGTAAAGAACAGCTATCCTGGTGTATATTGTAGTGAACAGCTGTCCCGGTGTATCTTTTAGAGAACAGCTGTCCCGGTGTATATTGTAGTGAACAGCTGTCCCGGTGTCTGTTGTAGAGAACAGCAGTCCTGGTGTTTTTTGTGTAGAACAGTTATCCCGGTGTATGTCATGGTGAACAGCTGTCCCCGTAATAATTGTACTGAACCGCTGTCCCAGTAATTATTGTAGTGAACAGCTGTCCCGGTGAATATTGTAGAGAACAGCTGTCCCGGTGTATATTGTAGTGAACAGCTGTCCCGGTGAATATTGTAGAGAACAGCTTTCCCGGTGTATATTGTAGTGAACAGCTGTGCAGGTGTATATCGTAGTGAACATCTATCCCGGTGAATATTATAGTGAACAGTTGTCCCGGTGTATACGGTAGAGAATAGCTGTCCCGGAGTATATTGTAGAGAACAGCTGTCCCTGTGTATATTGTAGTGAACAGGTGTCCTGGTGTATATTGTAGAGAACAGCAGTCCCGGTGTATATTGTAGTGAACAGCTGTCCCGGTGTATATTGTAGTGAACAACTGTCCCAGTGTATATTGTAGTGAACAGCTGTCCCGGTGTATATTGTAGAGAACAGCTGTCCTGGTGTATATTGTAGTGAACAGTTGTCCCGGTGTATATTGTAGAGAACAGCTGTCTCAGTGTATATTGTAGTGAACAGCTGTCCCGGTGTATATTGTAAAGAACAGCTATCCCGGTGTATATTGTAGTGAACAGCTGTCCCGGTGTATATTGTATAGAACAGCTATCCCGGTGTATATTGTAGTGAACAGCTGTCCCGGTGTATATTTTAGAGAACAGCTGTCCCGGTGTATATTGTAGTGAACAGCTGTCCCGGTGTCTGTTGTAGCGAACAGCAGTCCTGGTGTTTTTTGTGTAGAACAGTTATCCCGGTGTATGTCATGGTGAACAGCTGTCCCCGTAATTATTGTACTGAACCGCTGTCCAGGTAATTATTGTACTGAACCGCTGTCCCGGTCTATATTGTAGAGAACAGCTGTCCCGGTCTATATTGTAAAGAACAGCTGTTCCGGTGCATATTGTAGTGAACAGCTGTCCCGGTGTATATTGTAGTGAACAACTGTCCCAGTGTATATTGTAGTGAAGAGCTGTCCCGGTGTATATTGTAGTGAACAGCTGTCCCGGTGTATATTGTAGAGAACAGCTGTCCCGGTATATATTGTAGTGAACAGCTGTCCGGTGTATATTGTAGAGAACAGCTGTCCTGGTGTATATTGTAGTGAACAGGTGTCCTGGTGTATATTGTAGAGAACAGCAGTCCCGGTGTATATTGTAGTGAACAGCTCTCCCGGTGTATATTGTAGTGAACAACTGTCCCAGTGTATATTGTAGTGAAGAGCTGTCCCGGTGTATATTGTAGAGAACAGTTGTCCTGGTGTATATTGTAGTTAACAGTTGTCCCGGTGTATATTGTAGAGAACAGCTGTCCCGGTGTATATTGTAGTGACCAGTTGTCCCGGTGTATATCGTAGTGAACAGCTGTCCTGGTGTATATTGCAGTGAACAGCTGTCCTGGTGTATATTGTAGTGAACAGCTGTCCCGGTGTATATTGTACTGAACCGCTTACCCGGTGTATATTGTAGTGAACAGCGGTCCCGGAGTATATTGTAGTGAACAGCTGTCCCGGTATATGTTGTAGTGAACAGCTGTCCTGGTGTATATTGTAGTGAACAGTTGTCCCAGTGTATATTGTAGTGAACAGCTGTCCCGGTGTATATTTTAGAGAACAGCTGTCCCGGTGTATATTGTAGTGAACAGCTGTCCCGGTGTCTGTTGTAGAGAACACCAGTCCTGGTGTTTTTTGTGTAGAACAGTTATCCCGGTATATGTCATGGTGAACAGCTGTCCCCGTAATTATTGTACTGAACCGCTGTCCTAGTAATTATTGGACTGAACCGCTGTCCCGGTCTATATTGTAAAGAACAGCTGTCCCGGTGTATATTGTAGTGAACAACTGTCGCGGTGAATATTGTAGAGTACAGCTTTCCCGGTGTATATTGTAGTGAACAGCTGTCCAGGTGTATATCGTAGTGAACAGCTGTCCTGGTGTATATTGCAGTGAACAGCTGTCCTGGTGTATATTGTAGTGAACAGCTGTCCCGGTGTATGTTGTACTGAACCGCTGTCCCGGTGTATATTGTAGTGAACAGTTGTCCCGGTGTATATTGTAGTGAGCAGGTGTCCTGGTGTATATTGTAGAGAACAGCAGTCCCGGTGTATATTGTAGAGAACAACTGTCCCGGTGTATATTGTAGTGAACAACTGTCACGGTGTATATTGTAGAGAACAGCTGTCCTGGTGTATATTGTAGTGAACAGCTGTCCCGGTGTATATTGTAGAGAACAGCTGTCCTGGTGTATATTGTAGTGAACAGCTGTCCCGGTGTATATTGTAGAGAACAGCTGTCCTGGTGTATATTGTAGTGAACAGTTGTCCCGGTGTATATTGTAGAGAACAGCTGTCCCGGTGTATATTGTAGAGAACAGCTGTCCCGGTGTATATTGTAGTGAACAGCTGTCCCGGTGTATATTGTAAAGAACAGCTATCCCGGTGTATATTGTAGTGAACAGCTGTCCCGGTGTATATTGTAAAGAACAGCTATCCTGGTGTATATTGTAGTGAACAGCTGTCCCGGTGTATCTTTTAGAGAACAGCTGTCCCGGTGTATATTGTAGTGAACAGCTGTCCCGGTGTCTGTTGTAGAGAACAGCAGTCCTGGTGTTTTTTGTGTAGAACAGTTATCCCGGTGTATGTCATGGTGAACAG
Organism: Chiloscyllium plagiosum; assembly: GCF_037043375.1. NCBI lineage: Eukaryota > Metazoa > Chordata > Chondrichthyes > Orectolobiformes > Hemiscylliidae > Chiloscyllium > Chiloscyllium plagiosum. The sequence goes on from NW_028270181.1 coordinate 46,277,633, forward strand.
CTGTCCCCGTAATAATTGTACTGAACCGCTGTCCCGGTAATTATTGTAGTGAACAGCTGTCCCGGTGAATATTGTAGAGAACAGCTGTCCCGGTGTATATTGTAGTGAACAGCTGTCCCGGTGAATATTGTAGAGAACAGCTTTCCCGGTGTATATTGTAGTGAACAGCTGTGCAGGTGTATATCGTAGTGAACATCTATCCCGGTGAATATTATAGTGAACAGTTGTCCCGGTGTATACGGTAGAGAATAGCTGTCCCGGAGTATATTGTAGAGAACAGCTGTCCCTGTGTATATTGTAGTGAACAGGTGTCCTGGTGTATATTGTAGAGAACAGCAGTCCCGGTGTATATTGTAGTGAACAGCTGTCCCGGTGTATATTGTAGTGAACAACTGTCCCAGTGTATATTGTAGTGAACAGCTGTCCCGGTGTATATTGTAGAGAACAGCTGTCCTGGTGTATATTGTAGTGAACAGTTGTCCCGGTGTATATTGTAGAGAACAGCTGTCTCGGTGTATATTGTAGTGAACAGCTGTCCCGGTGTATATTGTAAAGAACAGCTATCCCGGTGTATATTGTAGTGAACAGCTGTCCCGGTGTATATTGTATAGAACAGCTATCCCGGTGTATATTGTAGTGAACAGCTGTCCCGGTGTATATTTTAGAGAACAGCTGTCCCGGTGTATATTGTAGTGAACAGCTGTCCCGGTGTCTGTTGTAGCGAACAGCAGTCCTGGTGTTTTTTGTGTAGAACAGTTATCCCGGTGTATGTCATGGTGAACAGCTGTCCCCGTAATTATTGTACTGAACCGCTGTCCAGGTAATTATTGTACTGAACCGCTGTCCCGGTCTATATTGTAGAGAACAGCTGTCCCGGTCTATATTGTAAAGAACAGCTGTTCCGGTGCATATTGTAGTGAACAGCTGTCCCGGTGAATATTGTAGTGAACAGCTGTCCCGGTGTATATTGTAGTGAACAGCTGTCCCGGTGAATATTGCAGAGGACAGCTTTCCCGGTGTATATTGTAGTGAACAGCTGTCACGGTGTATATTGTAGTGAACAACTGTCCCAGTGTATATTGTAGTGAACAGCTGTCCCGGTGTATATTGTAGAGAACAGCTGTCCTGGTGTATATTGTAGTGAACAGTTGTCCCGGTGTATATTGTAGAGAACAGCTGTCTCGGTGTATATTGTAGTGAACAGCTGTCCCGGTGTATATTGTAAAGAACAGCTATCCCGGTGTATATTGTAGTGAACAGCTGTCCCGGTGTATATTGTATAGAACAGCTATCCCGGTGTATATTGTAGTGAACAGCTGTCCCGGTGTATATTTTAGAGAACAGCTGTCCCGGTGTATATTGTAGTGAACAGCTGTCCCGGTGTCTGTTGTAGCGAACAGCAGTCCTGGTGTTTTTTGTGTAGAACAGTTATCCCGGTGTATGTCATGGTGAACAGCTGTCCCCGTAATTATTGTACTGAACCGCTGTCCCGGTAATTATTGTACTGAACCGCTGTCCCGGTCTATATTGTAGAGAACAGCTGTCCCGGTCTATATTGTAAAGAACAGCTGTTCCGGTGCATATTGTAGTGAACAGCTGTCCCGGTGAATATTGTAGAGAACAGCTGTCCTGGTGTATATTGTAGAGAACAGCTGTCCCGGTGTATATTGTAGTGAACAGCTGTCCCGGTGTATATTGTAAAGAGCAGCTATCCCGCTGCATATTGTAGTGAACAGCTGTCCCGGTGAATATTGTAGAGAACAGCTGTCCCGGTGTATATTGTAGTGAACAGCTGTCCCGGTGTATGTTGTAGTGAACAACTGTCCCGGTGTCTATTGTAAAGAACAGCTGTCCCGGTGTATATTGAAGTGAACAGAGGTCCCAGTGTATATTGTAGTGAACAGCTGTCCTGGTGTATATTGTAGTGAACAGCTGTCCAGGTGTATATCGTAGTGAACAGCTGTCCCGGTTTATATGGTAGCGAACAGCTGTCCCGGTGTATATTGTAGTGAACAGCTGTCCCGGTGAATATTGTAGAGAACAGCTTTCCCGGTGTATATTGTAGTGAACAGCTGTCCAGGTGTATATTATAGTGAACAGATGTCCCGGTGTATATTATAGTGAACAGTTGTCCCGGTGTAAATTGTAGTGAACAAAATTCCCGGTGTATATTGTACTGAACCGCTGTCCCGGTGTATATTGTAGAGAACAGCTGTCCCGGTGTATATTGTAGTGAACAGCTGTCCCGGTGTATATTGCACTAAACCGCTGTCCCGGTGTATATTGTAGAGAACAGCTGTCCAGGTGTATATTGTAGAGAACAACGTTCCCGGTGTATATTGTAGTGAACAGCTGTTCAGGTGTATATTATAGTGAACAGCTGTCCCGGTGTATATTGTAGAGAACAGCTGTCCCAGTGTATATTGTAGTGAACAGCTGTCCCGGTGTATATTGTAGAGAACAGCTGTCCTGGTGTATATTGTAGTGAACAGTTGTCCCGGTGTATATTGTAGTGAACAGCTGTCCTGGTGTATATTGTAGAGAACAGCACTCCCGGTGTATATTGTAGTGAACAGCTGTCCCGGTGTATATTGTAGTGAACAGCTGTCCCGGTGTATATTGTAGAGAACAGCTGTCCTGGTGTATATTGTAGTGAAGAGCTGTCCCGGTGTATATTGTAGAGAACAGCTGTCCCGGTGTATATTGTAGTGAACAGCTGTCCTGGTGTATATTGTAAAGAACAGCTGTCCCGGTGTATATTGTAGTGAATAACTGTCCCGGTGAATATTGTAGTGAACAGCTGTCCCGGTGTATATTGTAGAGAACAGCTGTCCTGGTGTATATTGTAGTGAAGAGCTGTCCCGGTGAATATTGTAGAGAACATCAGTCCCGGAGTATATTGCAGAGTACAGCTGTCCCGGTGTATATTGTAGTGAACAGCTGTCCCGGTGTATGTTGTAGTGAACAGCTGTCCCGGTGTCTATTGTAAAGAACAGCTGTCCCGGTGTATATTGAAGTGAACCGAGGTCCCAGTGTATATTGTAGTGAACAGCTGTCCAGGTGTATATCGTAGTGAACAGCTGTCCCGGTGTATATTGTAGCGAACAGCTGTCCCGGTGTATATTGTAGAGAACATCAGTCCCGGAGTATATTGTAGAGTACAGCTGTCCCGGTGTATATTGTAGTGAACAGCTGTCCCGGTGTATGTTGTAGTGAACAGCTGTCCCGGTGTATATTGTAAAGAACAGCTGTCCCGGTGTATATTGAAGTGAACAGAGGTCCCAGTGTATATTGTAGTGAACAGCTGTCCCGGTGTATATTGTAGTGAACAGCTGTCCAGGTGTATAACGTAGTGAACAGCTGTCCCGGTTTATATTGTAGCGAACAGCTGTCCCGGTGTATATTGTAGTGAACAGCTGTCCCGGTGAATATTGTAGAGAGCAGCTTTCCCAGTGTATATTGTAGTGAACAGCTGTCCAGGTGTATATCGTAGTGAACAGATGTCCCGGTGGATATTATAGTGAACAGTTGTCCCGGTATATATTATAGTGAACAGTTGTCCCGGTGTAAATTGTAGTGAACAAAATTCCCGGTGTATATTGTACTGAACCGCTGTCCCGGTGTATATTGTAGAGAACATCTGTCCCGGTGTATATTGTAGTGAACAGCTGTCCCGGTGTATATTGCACTAAACCGCTGTCCCGGTGTATATTGTAGAGAACAGCTGTCCAGGTGTGTATAAGAGAACAACGTTCCCGGTGTATATTGTAGTGAACAGCTGTCCAGGTGTATATTATAGTGAACAGCTGTCCCGGTGTATATTGTTGAGAACAGCTGTCCCAGTGTATATTGTAGTGAACAGCTGTCCCGGTGTATATTGTAGAGAACAGCTGTCCTGGTGTATATTGTAGTGAACAGTTGTCCCGGTGTATATTGTAGTGAACAGCTGTCCTGGTGTATATTGTAGTGAACAACTGTCCCAGTGTATATTGTAGTGAACAGCTGTCCCGGGGTATATTGTAGAGAACAGCTGTCCTGGAGTATATTGTAGTGAACAGCTGACCAGGTGTATATTGTAGAGAACAGCTGTCCCGGTGTATATTGTGGTGAACAGCTGTCCCGGTGTATATTGTAAAGAACAGCTATCCCGATGTATATTGTAGTGTACAGCTGTCCTGGTGAATATTGTAGAGAACAGCAGTCCCGGAGTATATTGCAGAGAACAGCTGTCCCGGTGTATATTGTACTGAACAGCTGTCCCGGTGTATATTGTAGAGAACAGCTTCCCCGGTGTATGTTGTAGTGAACAGCTGTCTCGGTGTATATTGTAAAGAACAGCTGTCCAGTTGTTCTTGTAGAGAACAGCTTCCCCGGTGTATATTGTAGTGAACAGCAGTCCCGGAGTATATTGCAGAGAACAGCTGTCTCGGTGTATATTGTCGTGAAGAGCTGTCCAGGTGTATATTGTAGTGAACAGCTGTCCAGGTGTATATCGTAGTGAACAGCTGTCCCGGTGTATATTGCAGAGAACAGCTGTCCCGGTGTATATTGTAGTGAACAGCTGTCCCGGTGAATATTGTAGAGAACAGCTTTCCCGGTGTATATTGTAGTGAACAGCTGTCACGGTGTATATTGTGGTGAACAGCTGTCCCAGTGTACATTGTAGTGAACAGCTGTCCCGGTGTACATTGTAGTGAACAGCTGTCCCGGTGAATATTGTAGAGAACAGCTGTCCCGGTGTATATTGAAGTGAACAGCTGTTCCGGTGTATATTGTAGTGAACAGCTGTCCAGGTGTATATCGTAGTGAACAGCTGTCCCGGTGTATATTGTAGAGAACAGCTGTCCCGGTGTATATTGTGGTGAATAGCTGTCCCAGTGTATATCGTAGTAAAAAGCTGTCCCGGTGTATATTGTAGAGAACAGCTGTCACGGTGTATATTGTGGTGAACTGCTGTCCCAGTGTCTATCGTAGTGAACTGCTGTCCCGGTGTATATTGTAGTGAACAGCTGTCCCGGTGAATATTGTGGAGAACAGCAGTCCCGGTGTATAATGTAGTGAACAGCTGTCCCGGTGTATATTATAGTGAACAGCTGTCCCGGTGAATATTGTAGAGAACAGCTTTCCCGGTGTATATTGTAGTGAACAGCTGTCCCGGTGTATATTGTAGTGAACAGCTGTCCCGGTGTGTGTTGTAGAGAACAGCTTTCCCGGTGTATATTGTAGTGAACTGCTGTCCCGGTGTATATTGTAGTGAACAGCTGTCCCGGTGTATGTTGTAGAGAACAGCTTTCTAGGAGTATATTGTCGTGAACAGCTGTCCCAGTGTATATTATAGTGAACAGTTGTCCCGGTGTATATTGTAGTGAACAGCTGTCCCGGTGTATATTTTAGAGAACAGCTGTCCCGGTGTATATCGTAGTGAACAGCTGTCCCGGTGTATATTATAGTGAACAGTTGTCCCGGTGTATATTGTAGTGAACAGCTGTCCCGGTGTATATTTTAGAGAACAGCTGTCCCGGTGTATATTGTAGTGCAGGGCTGTCCCGGTGTCTGTTGTAGAGAACAGCAGTCCTGGTGTTTATTGTGTAGAACAGTTATCCCGGTGTATGTCATGGTGAACAGCTGTCCCGGTAATTATTGTACTGAAATGCTGTCCCGTAAATTATTGTACTGAACCGCTGTCCCGGTCTATATTGTAGTGAACAGCTGTCCCGGTGAATATTGTAGAGAACAGCTTTCCCGGTGTATATTGTAGTGAACAGCTGTCCCGGTGTATATCGTAGTGAACAGCTGTGCCGGTGTATATCGTAGTGAACAGCTTTCCCGGTGTATATTGTAGTGAACAGCTGTCCTGGTGTATATTGTAGTGAACAGCTGTCCCGGAGTATGTTGTAAAGAACAGCTTTCTCGGAGTATATTGTCGTGAACAGCTGTCCCAGTGTATATTATAGTGTACAGTTCTCCCGGTGTATATCGTAGTGAACAGCTGTCCCGGTGTATATTATAGTGAACAGTTGTCCCGGTGTATATTGTAGTGAACAGCTGTCCCGGTGTATATTTTAGAGAACAGCTGTCCCGGTGTATATTGTAGTGCAGGGCTGTCCCAGTGTCTGTTGTAGAGAACAGCAGTCCTGGTGTTTATTGTGTAGAACAGTTATCCCGGTGTATGTCATTGTGAACAGCTGTCCCGGTAATTATTGTACTGAAATGCTGTCCCGTAAATTATTGTACTGAACCGCTGTCCCGGTCTATATTGTAGTGAACAGCTGTCCCGGTGAATACTGTAGAGAACAGCTTTCCCGGTGTATATTGTAGTGAACAGCTGTCCCGGTGTATACTGTAGTGAACAGCTGTCCCGGTGTATATTGTAGTGAACAGCTGTCCCGGTGTATATTGTACTGAACCGCTGTCCCGGTGTATATTGTAGAGAACAGCTGTCCCGGTGCATATTGTAGAGAACAACTTTCCCGGTGTTTATTGCAATGAACAGCTGTCCTGGGGTATATTGTAGAGAACAACAGTCCCGGTGTATATTGTAGTGAACAGCTGTCCCGGTGTATATTGTAGTGAACAGCTGTCCCGGTGTATATTGTAGTGAACAGCTGTCCCGGTGTATATTGTAGAGAACAGCTGTCCCGGTGTATATTGTAGAGAACAGCTGTCCCGGTGTATATTGTAGTGAACAGCTGTCCCGGTGTATATTGTAAAGAACAGCTATCCCGCTGCATATTGTAGTGAACAGCTGTCCCGGTGAATATTGTAGAGAACATCAGTCCCGGAGTATATTGCAGAGAACAGCTGTCCCGGTGTATATTGTAGTGAACATCTGTCCCGGTGTATATTTTAGAGAACAGCTGTCCCGGTGTGTATTGTAGTGCAGGGCTGTCCCGGTGTCTGTTGTAGAGAACAGCAGTCCTGGTGTTTATTGTGTAGAACAGTTATCCCGGTGTATGTCATGGTGAACAGCTGTCCCGGTAATTATTGTACTGAAATGCTGTCCCGGTAATTATTGTACTGAACCGCTGTCTCGGTCTATATTGTAGTGAACAGCTGTCCCGGTGAATATTGTAGAGAACAGCTTTCCCGGTGTATATTGTAGTGAACAGCTGTCCAGGTGTATATCGTAGTGAACAGCTGTCCCGGTGTATATTATAGTGAACAGTTGTCCCGGTGTATACTGCAGTGAACAGCTGTCCCGGTGTATATTGTAGTGAACAGCTGTCCCGGTGTAAATTGTAGTGAACAGCTCTCCCGGTGTATATTGTAGAGAACAACTTTCCCGGTGTTTATTGTAGTGAACAGCTGTCCTGGGGTATATTGTAGAGAACAGCTTTCCCGGTGTATATTGTAGTGAACAGCTGTCCAGGTGTGTATCGTAGTGAACAGATGTCCCGGTGTATATTATAGTGAACAGTTGTCCCGGTGTATACTGCAGTGAACAGCTGTCCCGGTGTATATTGTAGTGAACAGCTGTGCCGGTGTAAATTGTAGTGAACAGCTCTCCCGGTGTATATTGTAGAGAACAACTTTCCCGGTGTTTATTGTAGTGAACAGCTGTCCTGGGGTATATTGTAGAGAACAACAGTCCCGGTGTATATTGTAGTGAACAGCTGTCCCGGTGTATATTGTCGTGAACAACTGTCCCGGTGTATATTGTAGTGAACAGCTGTCCCGGTGTATATTGTAGTGAACAGCTGTCCTGGTGTATATTGTAGTGAACAGCTGTCCCGGTGTATATTGTAGAGAACAGCTGTCCCGATGTATATTGTAGTGAACAGCTGTCCCGGTGTATATTGTAAATAACAGCTATCCCGCTGCATATTGTAGTGAACAGCTGTCCCGGTGAATATTGTAGAGAACATCAGTCCCGGAGTATTTTGCAGAGAACAGCTGTCCCGGTGTATATTATAGTGAACAGTTGTCCCGGTGTATACTTTACTGAACAGCTGTCCCGGTGTATATTGTAGTGATCAGCTGTCCCGGTGTATATTGTACTGAACAGCTGTCCCGGTGTATATTGTAGTGAACAGCTGTCCCGGTGTATATTGTAGTGAACAGCTTTCCTGGTGAATATTGTAGTGAACAGCTGTCCCGGTGTATATTGTAGTGAACAGCTGACCCGGTGAATATTGTAGAGAACAGCTGTCCCGGTGTATATTGTAGTGAACAGCTTCCCCGGTGTATGTTGTAGTGAACAGCTGTCTCGGTGTATATTGTAAAGAACAGCTGTCCAGTTGTTCTTGTAGAGAACAGCTTCCCCGGTGTATATTGTAGTGAACAGCAGTCCCGGAGTATATTGCAGAGAACAGCTGTCTCGGTGTATATTGTCGTGAAGAGCTGTCCAGGTGTATATTGAAATGAACAGCTGTCCAGGTGTATATCGTAGTGAACAGCTGTCCCGGTGTATATTGCAGAGAACAGCTGTCCCGGTGTATATTGTAGTGAACAGCTGTCCCGGTGAATATTGTAGAGAACAGCTTTCCTGGTGTATATTGTAGTGAACAGCTGTCACGGTGTATATTGTGGTGAACAGCTGTCCCAGTGTACATTGTAGTGAACAGCTGTGCCGGTGTACATTGTAGTGAACAGCTGTCCCGGTGAATATTGTAGAGAACAGCTGTCCCGGTGTATATTGAAGTGAACAGCTGTTCCGGTGTATATTGTAGTGAACAGCTGTCCAGGTGTATATCGTAGTGAACAGCTGTCCCGGTGTATATTGTAGAGAACAGCTGTCCCGGTGTATATTGTGGTGAATAGCTGTCCCAGTGTATATCGTAGTAAAAAGCTGTCCCGGTGTATATTGTAGAGAACAGCTGTCACGGTGTATATTGTGGTGAACAGCTGTCCCAGTGTCTATCGTAGTGAACTGCTGTCCCGGTGTATATTGTAGTGAACAGCTGTCCCGGTGAATATTGTGGAGAACAGCAGTCCCGGTGTATAATGTAGTGAACAGCTGTCCCGGTGTATATTATAGTGAACAGCTGTCCCGGTGAATATTGTAGAGAACAGCTTTCCCGGTGTATATTGTAGTGAACAGCTGTCCCGGTGTATATTGTAGTGAACAGCTGTCCCGGTGTGTGTTGTAGAGAACAGCTTTCCCGGTGTATATTGTAGTGAACTGCTGTCCCGGTGTATATTGTAGAGAACAGCTTTCTAGGAGTATATTGTCGTGAACAGCTGTCCCAGTGTATATTATAGTGAACAGTTGTCCCGGTGTATATTGTAGTGAACAGCTGTCCCGGTGTATATTTTAGAGAACAGCTGTCCCGGTGTATATCGTAGTGAACAGCTGTCCCGGTGTATATTATAGTGAACAGTTGTCCCGGTGTATATTGTAGTGAACAGCTGTCCCGGTGTATATTTTAGAGAACAGCTGTCCCGGTGTATATTGTAGTGCAGGGCTGTCCCGGTGTCTGTTGTAGAGAACAGCAGTCCTGGTGTTTATTGTGTAGAACAGTTATCCCGGTGTATGTCATGGTGAACAGCTGTCCCGGTAATTATTGTACTGAAATGCTGTCCCATAAATTATTGTACTGAACCGCTGTCCCGGTCTATATTGTAGTGAACAGCTGTCCCGGTGAATATTGTAGAGAACAGCTTTCCCGGTGTATATTGTAGTGAACAGCTGTCCCGGTGTATATCGTAGTGAACAGCTGTGCCGGTGTATATCGTAGTGAACAGCTTTCCCGGTGTATATTGTAGTGAACAGCTGTCCTGGTGTATATTGTAGTGAACAGCTGTCCCGGAGTATGTTGTAAAGAACAGCTTTCTCGGAGTATATTGTCGTGAACAGCTGTCCCAGTGTATATTATAGTGTACAGTTCTCCCGGTGTATATCGTAGTGAACAGCTGTCCCGGTGTATATTATAGTGAACAGTTGTCCCGGTGTATATTGTAGTGAACAGCTGTCCCGGTGTATATTTTAGAGAACAGCTGTCCCGGTGTATATTGTAGTGCAGGGCTGTCCCAGTGTCTGTTGTAGAGAACAGCAGTCCTGGTGTTTATTCTGTAGAACAGTTATCCCGGTGTATGTCATGGTGAACAGCTGTCCCGGTAATTATTGTACTGAAATGCTGTCCCGTAAATTATTGTACTGAAACGCTGTCCCGGTCTATATTGTAGTGAACAGCTGTCCCGGTGAATATTGTAGAGAACAGCTTTCCCGGTGTATATTGTAGTGAACAGCTGTCCCGGTGTATATCGTAGTGAACAGCTGTCCCGGTGTATATTATAGTGAACAGTTGTCCCGGTGTATACTGTAGTGAACAGCTGTCCCGGTGTATATTGTAGTGAACAGCTGTCCCGGTGTATATTGTACTGAACCGCTGTCCCGGTGTATATTGTAGAGAACAGCTGTCCCGGTGCATATTGTAGAGAACAACTTTCCCGGTGTTTATTGCAATGAACAGCTGTCCTGGGGTATATTGTAGAGAACAACAGTCCCGGTGTATATTGTAGTGAACAGCTGTCCCGGTGTATATTGTAGTGAACAGCTGTCCCGGTGTATATTGTAGTGAACAGCTGTCCCGGTGTATATTGTAGAGAACAGCTGTCCCGGTGTATATTGTAGAGAACAGCTGTCCCGGTGTATATTGTAGTGAACAGCTGTCCCGGTGTATATTGTAAAGAACAGCTATCCCGCTGCATATTGTAGTGAACAGCTGTCCCGGTGAATATTGTAGAGAACATCAGTCCCGGAGTATATTGCAGAGAACAGCTGTCCCGGTGTATATTGTAGTGAACATCTGTCCCGGTGTACATTTTAGAGAACAGCTGTCCCGGTGTGTATTGTAGTGCAGGGCTGTCCCGGTGTCTGTTGTAGAGAACAGCAGTCCTGGTGTTTATTGTGTAGAACAGTTATCCCGGTGTATGTCATGGTGAACAGCTGTCCCGGTAATTATTGTACTGAAATGCTGTCCCGGTAATTATTGTACTGAACCGCTGTCTCGGTCTATATTGTAGTGAACAGCTGTCCCGGTGAATATTGTAGAGAACAGCTTTCCCGGTGTATATTGTAGTGAACAGCTGTCCAGGTGTATATCGTAGTGAACAGCTGTCCCGGTGTATATTATAGTGAACAGTTGTCCCGGTGTATACTGCAGTGAACAGCTGTCCCGGTGTATATTGTAGTGAACAGCTGTCCCGGTGTAAATTGTAGTGAACAGCTCTCCCGGTGTATATTGTAGAGAACAACTTTCCCGGTGTTTATTGTAGTGAACAGCTGTCCTGGGGTATATTGTAGAGAACAGCTTTCCCGGTGTATATTGTAGTGAACAGCTGTCCAGGTGTGTATCGTAGTGAACAGCTGTCCCGGTGTATATTATAGTGAACAGTTGTCCCGGTGTATACTGCAGTGAACAGCTGTCCCGGTGTATATTGTAGTGAACAGCTGTCCCGGTGTAAATTGTAGTGAACAGCTCTCCCGGTGTATATTGTAGAGAACAACTTTCCCGGTGTTTATTGTAGTGAACAGCTGTCCTGGGGTATATTGTAGAGAACAACAGTCCCGGTGTATATTGTAGTGAACAGCTGTCCCGGTGTATATTGTCGTGAACAACTGTCCCGGTGTATATTGTAGTGAACAGCTGTCCCGGTGTATATTGTAGTGAACAGCTGTCCTGGTGTATATTGTAGTGAACAGCTGTCCCGGTGTATATTGTAGAGAACAGCTGTCCCGATGTATATTGTAGTGAACAGCTGTCCCGGTGCATATTGTAAATAACAGCTATCCCGCTGCATATTGTAGTGAACAGCTGTCCCGGTGAATATTGTAGAGAACATCAGTCCCGGAGTATTTTGCAGAGAACAGCTGTCCCGGTGTATATTATAGTGAACAGTTGTCCCGGTGTATACTTTACTGAACAGCTGTCCCGGTGTATATTGTAGTGATCAGCTGTCCCGGTGTATATTGTACTGAACAGCTGTCCCGGTGTATATTGTAGTGAACAGCTGTCCCGGTGTATATTGTAGTGAACAGCTTTCCTGGTGAATATTGTAGTGAACAGCTGTCCCGGTGTATATTGTAGTGAACAGCTGACCCGGTGAATATTGTAGAGAACAGCTGTCCCGGTGTATATTGTAGTGAACAGCTGTCCCGGTGAATATTGTAGAGAACAGCTGACCCGGTGAATATTGTAGAGAACAGCTGTCCCGGTGTATATTGTAGTGAACAGCTGTCCCGGTGTATATTGTAGTGAACAGCTGTCCCGGTGAATATTGTAGTGAACAGCTGTCCTGGTGTATATTGTAGTGAACAGCTGTCCAGGTGTATATTGTAGTGAACAGCTGTCCCGGTGTTTATTGTAGTGAACAGCTGTCCTGGTGAATATTGTAGAGAACTGCTTTCCCAGTGTATATCATAGTGAACAGCTGTCCCGGTGTATATTATAGTGAACAGTTGTCCCGGTGTATACTTTACTGAACAGCTGTCCCGGTGTATATTGTAGTGAACAGCTGTCACGGTGTATATTGTAGAGAACAGCTGTCCCAGTGTATATTATAGTGAACAGCTGTCCCGGTGTATATTGTAGAGAACAGCTGTCCTGGTGTATATTGTAGAGTACAGCAGTCCCGGTGTATATTGTAGCGAACAGCGGTCCCGGTGTATATTGTAAAGAACAGCTATTCCGGTTTATATTGTAGTGAACAACTGTTCCGGTGAATATTGCAGAGAACAGCTGTCCCGGTGTATATTGTAAAGAACAGCTATCCCGGTGTATATTGTAGTGAACAGCTGTCCCGGTGAATATTGCAGAGAACAGCTGTCCCGGTGTATATTGTAGTGAACATCTGTCCCGGTGTATATTGTAGTGAACAGCTGTCCCGGTGAATATTGTAGAGAACAGCTTTCCTGGTGTATATTGTAGTGAACAGCGGTCCCGGTGTCTCTTGTAAAGAACAGCTATCCCGGTGTATATTGTAGTGAACAGCTGTCCCGGTGAATATTGCAGAGAACAGCTGTCCCGGTGTATATTGTAGAGAACAGCTTCCCCGGTGTATATTTTAGAGAACAGCCGTCCCGGTGTATATTGTAAAGAACAGCTGTCCCGGTGTATATTGTAGAGAACAGCTTCCCCGGTGTATGTTGTAGTGAACAGCAGTCCCGGTGTATATTATAGTGAACAGTTGTCCCGGTGTATACTTTACTGAACAGCTGTCCCGGTGTATATTGTAGTGAACAGCTTCCCCGGTGTATGTTGTAGTGAACAGCTGTCCCGGTGTATATTGTACTGAACAGCTATCCCCGTGTATATTGAAGTGAACAGAGGTCCCAGTGTAAATTGTAGTGAACAGCTGTCCCGGTGTATATTGTAGTGAACAGCTGTCCAGGTGTATATCGTAGTGAACAGCTGTCCCGGTGTATATTGTAGAGAATAGCTGTCCCGGTGTATATTGTAGTGAACAGCTGTCCCGGTGTATATTGTAGTGAACAGCTGTCCCGGTGTATATTGTACTGAACAGCTGTCCCGGTGTATGTTGTAGTGAACAGCTGTCCCGGTGTATATTGTAGTGAACAGCTTTCCCGGTGAATATTGTAGTGAACAGCTGTCCCGGTGTATATTGTAGTGAACAGCTGACCCGGTGAATATTGTAGAGAACAGCTGTCCCGGTGTATATTGTAGTGAACAGCTGTCCCGGTGTATAATGTAGTGAACAGCTGTCCCGGTGAATATTGTAGAGAACAGCTTTCCTGGTTATATTGTAGTGAACAGCTGTCCCGGTGTCTGTTGTAGAGAACAGCACTCCTGGTGTTTATTGTGTAGAACAGTTATCCCGGTGTATGTCATGGTGAACAGCTGTCCCTTTAATTATTGTACTGAACCGCTGTCCCGGTCTATATTGTAGTGAACCGCTTTCCCGGTGTATATTGTAGTGAACAGCTGTCCAGGTGTCTCTCGTAGAGAACAGCAGTCCCGGAGTATATTGCAGAGAACAGCTGTCCCGGTGTATATTGTAGTGAACAGCTGTCCCGGTGTATGTTGTAGTGAACAGCTGTCCCGGTGTATATTGTAAAGAACAGCTATCCCGGTGTATATTGAAGTGAACAGAGGTCCCAGTGTATATTGTAGTGAACAGCTGTCCCGGTGTATATTGTAGTGAACAGCGTCCCGGTGTATATTGTAGTGAACAGCTGTCCAGGTGTATATCGTAGTGAACAGATGTCCCGGTGTATATTGTAGAGTACAGCTGTCCCAGTGTATATTGTAGTGAACAGCTGTCCCGGTGTATATTGTAGAGAACAGCTGTCCCGGTGTATGTTATAGTGAACAGCTGTCCCGGTGTATATTGTAGTGAACAGCTGTCCAGGTGTATATCGTAGTGAACAGCTGTCCCGGTGTATATTATAGTGAACAGTTGTCCCGGTGTATATAGTAGTGAACAGCTGTCTTGGTGTATATTTTAGAGAACAGCTGTCCCGGTGTATATTGTAGTGAACAGCTGTCCCGGTGTCTGTTGTAGAGAACAGCAGTCCTGGTGTTTATTGTGTAGAACAGTTATCCCGTTGTATGTCATGGTGAACAGCTGTCCCGGTAATTATTGTACTGAACCGCTGTCCCGGTCTATATTGTAGTGAACAGCTGTCCGGTGAATATTGTAGAGAACAGCTTTCCCTGTGTATATTGTAGTGAACAGCTTTCCCTGTGTATATTGTAGTGAACAGCTGTCCCGGTGCATATTATAGTGAACAGTTGTCCCGGTGTATATTGTAGTGAACAGCTGTCCCGGTGTATATTGTAGTGAACAGCTGTCCCGGTGTATATTTTAGAGAACAGCTGTCCCGGTGCATATTGTAGTGAACAGCTGTCCCGGTGTCTGTTGTAGAGAACAGCACTCCTGGTGTTTATTGTGTAGAACAGTTATCCCGGTGTATGTCATGGTGAACAGCTGTCCCTTTAATTATTGTACTGAACAGCTGTCCCGGTCTATATTGTAGTGAACCGCTTTCCCGGTGTATATTGTAGTGAACAGCTGTCCAGGTGTACATCGTAGAGAACATCAGTCCCGGAGTATATTGCAGAGAACAGCTGTCCCGGTGTATATTGTAGTGAACAGCTGTCCCGGTGTATGTTGTAGTGAACAGCTGTCCCGGTGTATATTGTAAAGAACAGCTATCCCGGTGTATATTGAAGTGAACAGAGGTCCCAGTGTATATTGTAGTGAACAGCCGTCCCGGTGTATATTGTAGTGAACAGCTGTCCAGGTGTATATCGTAGTGAACAGATGTCCCGGTGTATATTGTAGAGTACAGCTGTCCCAGTGTATATTGTAGTGAACAGCTGTCCCGGTGTATATTGTAGAGAACAGCTGTCCCGGTGTATGTTGTAGTGAACAGCTGTCCCGGTGTATATTGTAGTGAACAGCTGTCCAGGTGTATATCGTAGTGAACAGCTGTCCCGGTGTATATTATAGTGAACAGTTGTCCCGGTGTATATAGTAGTGAACAGCTGTCTTGGTGTATATTTTAGAGAACAGCTGTCCCGGTGTATATTGTAGTGAACAGCTGTCCCGGTGTCTGTTGTAGAGAACAGCAGTCCTGGTGTTTATTGTGTAGAACAGTTATCCCGTTGCATGTCATGGTGAACAGCTGTCCCGGTAATTATTGTACTGAACCGCTGTCCCGGTCTATATTGTAGTGAACAGCTGTCCCGGTGAATATTGTAGAGAACAGCTTTCCCTGTGTATATTGCAGTGAACAGCTGTCCAGGTGTATATCGTAGTGAACAGCTGTCCCGGTGTATATTATAGTGAACAGTTGTCCCGGTGTATATTGTAGTGAACAGCTGTCCCGGTGCATATTGTAGAGAACAGCTGTCCCCGGTGTATATTGTAGTGAACAGCTGTCCCGGTGTATATTGTAGTGAACAGCTGTCCCGGTGAATATTGTACTGAACCGCTGTCCCGGTGTATATTGTAGAGAACAGCTGTCCCGGTGTATATTGGAGAGAACAGCTGTCCCGGTGTATATTGTAGTGAACAGCTGTCCCGGTGTATATTGTAGAGAACAGCTGTCCTGGTGAATATATTGTAGTGAACAACTGTCCAGGTGTATATAGTAGTGAACAGTTGTCCCGGTGTATATTGTAGTGAACAGCTGTCCTGGTGTATATTGTAGAGAACAGCAGTCCCGGTGTATATTGTAGTGAACAGCTGTCCTGGTGTATATTGTAGTGAACAACTGTCCCGGTGTATATTGTAGAGGACAGCTGTCCCAGTGGATATTGTAGAGAACTGCGGTCCTGGTGTATATTGTAGTGAACAGCTGTCCCGGTGTATATTGTAGAGAACAGCTGTCCCGGTGTATATTGTAGTGAATAGCTGTCAGGTGTATATTGTAAAGAACAGCTATCCCGTTGTATATTGTAGTGAACAGCTGTCCCGGTGAATATTGTAGAGAACAGCAGTTCCGGAGTATATTGTAGTGACAAGCTGTCCCGGTGTATGTTGTAGTGAACAGCTGTCCTGGTGTGTATTGTAAAGAACAGCTATCCCGGTGCATATTGAAGAGAACAGAGGTCCCAGCGTATATTGTAGTGAACAGCTGTCCCGGTGTATATTGTAGTGAACAGCTGTCCTGGTGTGTATTGTAAAGAACAGCTATCCCGGTGTATATTGAAGAGAACAGAGGTCCCAGTGTATATTGTAGTGAACAGCTGTCCGGTGTATATTGTAGTGAACAGCTGTCCAGGCGTATATCGTAGTGAACAGCTGTCCCGGTGTATATTGTAGAGAAAAGCTTTCCCGGTGTATATTGTAGTGAACAGCTGTCCCGGTGTATATTGTAGAGAACAGCTGTCCCGGTGTATATTGTAGTGAACAGCTGTCCCGGTGAATATTGTACTGAACCGCTGTCCCGGTGTATATTGTAGAGAACAGCTGTCCCGCTGTGTATTGTAGAGAACAGCTTTCCCGGTGTATATTGTAGTGAACAGCTGTCCAGGTGTATATTGTAGTGAACTGCTGTCCCGGTGTATATTGTAGTGAACAGCTGTCCTGGTGTATATTGTAGTGAACAGCTGTCCCGGTGTCTTTTGTGGTGAACAGTTGTCCCGGTGTTTATTGTAGAGAACAGCTGTCCCGTTGTATATTGTAGTGAACAGCTGTCCTGGTGTATATTGTAGAGAACAGCTTTTCCGGTGTATTTTGTAGTGAACAACTGTCCAGGTGTATATTGTAGAGAACAGCTTTCCCGGTGTATATTGTAGTGAACAACTGTCCAGGTGTATATTGTAGTGAACAGCTGTCCCGGTGTATTTTGTAGAGAACAACTGTCCCAGTGTATATTGTAGAGAACAGCTGTCCTGGTGTATATTGTAGAGAACGGCTGTCCTGGTGTATATTGTAGTGAACAGCTGTCCAGGTATATATTGTTGTGAACAGCTGTCCCAGTGTATATTGTAGTGAACGGCTGTCCCGGTGTATGTTGTAGGGAACAGCTGTCCTGGTGTATATTGTAGTGAACAGCTGTCCCGGTGTATTATGTAGTAAACAGCTGTCCCGGTGTATATTGTAATGAACTACTGTCCCGGTGTATATTGTAGTGAACAGCTGTCCCGGTGTATATTGTAGAGAACAGCTGTCCTGGTGTATATTGTAGAGAACAGCTGTCCCGGTGTATATTGTAGTGAACAGCTGTTCTGGTGTATATTGTAGAGAACAGCTGTCCTGGTGTATATTGTAGTGAACAGCAGTCCCGGTGTATATTGCAGAGAACAGCTGTCCCGGTGTATATTGTAGTGAACAGCTGTCCCGCTGAATATTGTAGAGAACAGCTGTCCCGGTGTTTATTGTAGTGAACAGCTGTCCTGGTGTATGTTGTAGTGAACAGCTGTCCAGGTGTATATTGAAGTGAACGGCTGTCCTGGTGTATGTTGTAGTGAACAGCTATCCCGGTGTATAATGTAGTGAACAGCTGTCCCGGTGTTTATTGTAGTGAACAGCTGTCCCGGTGTATATTGTAGTGAACAGCTGTCCCGGTGTTTATTGTAGTGAACAGCTGTCCCGGTGTATATTGTAGTGAACAGCTGTCCTGGTGTATGTTGTAGTGAACAGCTGTCCCGGAGTATATTGTAGTGAACAGCTGTCCTGGTGTATGTTGTAGTGAACAGCTGTCCCGGTGTATATTGCAGAGAACAGCTGTCCCGGTGTATATTGTAGTGAACAGCTGTCCCGGTGTATATTGTAGTGAACAGCTGTTCTGGTGTATATTGTAGTGAACAGCAGTCCCGGTGTATATTGCAGAGAACAGCTGTCCCGGTGTATATTGTAGTGAACAGCTGTCCCGGTGTATATTGTAGTGAACAGCTGTCCAGGTGTATATCGTAGTGAACAGCTGTCCCGGTGTATATTATAGTGAACAGCTGTCCCGCTGAATATTGTAGAGAACAGCTGTTCCGGTGTATATTGTAGTGAACAGCTGTCCCGGTGTATATTGTAGAGAACAGCTGTCCCGGTGTATATTGTAGTGAACAGCTGTCCCGGTGTATATTGTAGTGAACAGCTGTCCCGGTGTTTATTGTAGTGAACAGCTGTCCCGGTGTATATTGTAGTGAACAGCTGTCCTGGTGTATGTTGTAGTGAACAGCTGTCCCGGAGTATATTGTAGTGAACAGCTGTCCTGGTGTATGTTGTAGTGAACAGCTGTCCCGGTGTATATTGCAGAGAACAGCTGTCCCGGTGTATATTGTAGTGAACAGCTGTCCCGGTGTATATTGTAGTGAACAGCTGTTCTGGTGTATATTGTAGTGAACAGCAGTCCCGGTGTATATTGCAGAGAACAGCTGTCCCGGTGTATATTGTAGTGAACAGCTGTCCCGGTGTATATTGTAGTGAACAGCTGTCCAGGTGTATATCGTAGTGAACAGCTGTCCCGGTGTATATTATAGTGAACAGCTGTCCCGCTGAATATTGTAGAGAACAGCTGTTCCGGTGTATATTGTAGTGAACAGCTGTCCCGGTGTATATTGTAGAGAACAGCTGTCCCGGTGTATATTGTAGTGAACAGCTGTCCCGGTGTATATTGCAGAGAACAGCTGTCCCGGTGTATATTGTAATGAACAGCTGTCCCGGTGTATATTGCAGAGAACAGCTGTCCCGGTGAATACTGTAGTGAACATCTGTCCCAGTGTATATTGTAGAGAACTGATGTCCTGGTGTTTATTCTGTAGAACAGCTGTCCCAGTGTATGTTTTGGTGAACAGCTGTCCCAGTAATTTTTGTACTTAACCGCTGTCTCGGTCTACATTGTAGAGAACAGCTGTCCCGGTGTATATTGTAGTGAACAGTTGTCCCGGTGTATATTGTAGTGAACAGCTGTTCCGGTGTATATTGTAGAGAACAGCTGTCCCGGTGTATATTATATAAATCAGCTGTCCCGGTGTATATTGTAGTGAACAACTGTCCCGGTGTATATTGTAGAGAACAGCTGTCCCGGTGTATATTGTAGGGAACAGCTCTCCCGGTGTATATTATAGTGAACAGCTGTCCCGGTGTATATTGTAGAGAACAGCTGTCCCGGTGTATATTGTAGTGAACAGCTGTCCCGGAGTATATTGTAGAGAACAGCTGTCCCGGTGTATATTGTAGTGATCAGCTGTCCATGTGTCTATTATAGAGAACAGCTGTCCCGGTGTATATTGTAGTGAACAGCTGTCCCGGTGTATATTATAGTGAACAGCTGTCCCAGTGCATATTGTAGAGAATCAGCTGTCCTGATGTATATTGTAGAGAACAGCTGTCCCGGTGTATATTGTAGTGAACAGCTGTCCCGGTGTATATTGCAGGGAACAGCTGTCCTGGTGTATTTTGTAGAGAACAGCTGTCCCAGTGTATATTGTAGAGAAAAGCTGTCCCTGAGTATATTCAAGAGAACAGCTGTCCCGGTGTATATTGTAGTGAACAGCTGTCCCGGTGTATATTGTAGTGAACAGCTGTCCCGGTGTATATTGTAGTGAACAGCTGTCCCGGTGTAAATTGTAGTGAACAAAAGTCCCGGTGTATATGGTAGTGAACAGCTGTCCCGGTGTATATTGTAGAGAACAGCTGTCCCGGTGTATATTGTAGTGAACAGCTGTCCCGGTGTATATTGTAGTGAACAGCAGTCCCGGTGTACATTGAAGAGGACAGCAGTCCCGGTGTATATTGTAGTGAACTGCTGTCTCGGTGTATATTGTAGAGAACAGCTGTCCTGGTGTATATTGTAGAGAAAAGCAGTCCCGGTGTATATTTTAGTGAACAACTGTCCTGGTGTATATTGTAGTGAAGAGCTGTCCCGGTGTATATTGTAGAGAACAGCTGTCCTGGTGTAGAGTGTAGTGAACAGCAGTCCCGGTGTATATTGCAGAGAACAGCTGTCCCGGTGTATATTGTAGTAAACAGCTGTCCCGCTGTATGTTGTAGTGAACAGCTGTCCCGGTGTATATTGTAGTGAACAGCTGTCCCGGTGTATATTGTAGTGAACTGCTGTCCCAGTGTATGTTGTAGTGATCAGCTGTCCCGGTGTATATTGTAGTGCACAGCTGTCCCGGTGTATATCGTAGTGAACAGCTGTCCCAGTGTATATTGTAGTGAACAGCTGTCCCGGTGTATATTGTAGTGAACAGCTGTCCCGGTGTATATTGTAGTGAACAGCTGTCCCAGTGTATATTGTAGTGAACAGCTGTCCCGGTGTATATTGTAGAGAACAGCTGTCCCGGTGTATATTGCAGAGAACAGCAGTCCCGGTGTACATTGTAGAGGACAGCTGTCCCAGTGTATATTGTAGTGAACTGCTGTCCCGGTGTATATTGTAGAGAACAGCTGTCCTGGTGTATATTGTAGAGAACAGCAGTCCCGGTGTATATTGTAGTGAACAGCTGTCCCGGTGTATATTGTAGTGAACAACTGTCCCGGTGTATATTGTTGTGAACAACTGTCGCGGTGTATATTGTAGAGAACAGCTGTCCTGGTGTATATTGTAGTGAACAGCAGTCCCGGTGTATATTGCAGAGAACAGCGGTCCCGGTGTATATTGTAGAGAACAGCTGTCCTGGTGTATATTGTAGAGAACAGCAGTCCCGGTGTATATTGTAGTGAACAGCTGTCCCGGTGTATATTTTAGTGAACAACTGTCCTGGTGTATATTGTAGTGAAGAGCTGTCCCGGTGTATATTGTAGAGAACAGCTGTCCTGGTGTATATTGAAGTGAACAGCAGTCCCGGTGTATATTGCAGAGAACAGCTGTCCCGGTGTATATTGTACAGAACAGCTGTGCCGCTGTATGTTGTAGTGAACAGCTGTCCCGCTGTATATTGTAAAGAACAGCTATCCCGGTGTATATTGTAGTGAACTGCTGTCCCAGTGTATGTTGTAGTGAACAGCTGTCCCGGTGTATATTGTAGTGAACAGCTGTCCCGGTGTATATTGTAGTGAACAGCTGTCCCGGTGTATATTGTAGAGAACAGCTGTCCCGGTGTATATTGTAGTGAACAGCTGTCCCGGTGTATATTGCAGAGAACAGCAGTCCCGGTGTACATTGTAGAGGACAGCTGTCCCGGTGTATATTGTAGTGAACTGCTGTCCCGGTGTATATTGTAGAGAACAGCTGTCCTGGTGTATATTGTAGAGAACAGCAGTCCCGGTGTATATTGTAGTGAACAACTGTCCCGGTGTATATTGTTGTGAACAGCTGTCGCGGTGTATATTGTAGAGAACAGCTGTCCTGATGTATATTGTAGTGAACAGCAGTCCCGGTGTATATTGCAGAAACAGCGGTCCCGGTGTATATTGTAGTGAACAGCTGTCCCGCTGTATGTTTTAGTGAACAGCTGTCCCGGTGTATATTGTAAAGAACAGCTATCCCGGTGTATATTGTAGTGAACAGCTGTCCCGCTGAATATTGTAGAGAACAGCTGTCCCGGTGTATATTGTAGTGAACAGCTGTCCCGGTGTATATTGTAGTGAATAGCTGTCCCGGTGTATATTGTAGTGAACAGCTGTCCCGGTGTATATTGCAGAGAACAGCTGTCCCGGTGTATATTGTAGTGAACAGCTGTCCCGGTGTATATTGCAGAGAACAGCTGTCCCGGTGTATATTGTAGTGAACAGCTGTCCCGGTGTATATTGTGGAGAACAGCTGTCCCGTTGTATATTGCAGAGAACAGCTGTCCTGGTGTATATTGTAGAGAACAGCTGTCCTGGTGTATATTGTAGAGAACAGCAGTCCCGGTGTATATTGTAGTGAACAACTGTCCCGGTGTATATTGTTGTGAACAGCTGTCCCGGTGTATATTGCAGAAACAGCGGTCCCGGTGTATATTGTAGTGAACAGCTGTCCCGCTGTATGTTTTAGTGAACAGCTGTCCCGGTGTATATTGTAAAGAACAGCTATCCCGGTGTATATTGTAGTGAACAGCTGTCCCGCTGAATATTGTAGAGAACAGCTGTCCCGGTGTATATTGTAGTGAACAGCTGTCCCGGTGTATATTGTAGTGAAAAGCTGTCCCGGTGTATATTGTAGTGAACAGCTGTCCCGGTGTATATTGCAGAGAACAGCTGTCCCGGTGTATATTGTAGTGAACAGCTGTCCCGGTGTATATTGCAGAGAACAGCTGTCCCGGTGTATATTGTAGTAAACAGCTGTCCCGGTGTATATTGTTGAGAACAGCTGTCCCGTTGTATATTGCAGAGAACAGCTGTCCCGGTGTATACTGTAGTGAACAGCTGTCCCGGTGTCTATTGTAGAGAACAGATGTCCTGGTGTTTATTCTGTAGAACAGCTGTCCCGATGTATGTTTTGGTGAACAGCTGTTCCAGTAATTATTGTACTTATCCGCTGTCTCGGTTTATATTGTAGAGAACAGCTGCCCCGGTGTATATTGTAGTGAACAGTTGTCCCGGTGTATACTGTAGTGAACAGCTGTTCCGGTGTATATTGTTGAGAGCAGCTGTCCCGGTGTATATTATATAAATCAGCTGTCCCGGTGTATATTGTAGTGAACAACTGTCCTGGTGTATATTGTAGAGAACAGCTGTCCCGGTGTATATTGTAGGGAACAACTGTCCCGGTGTATATTATAGTGAACAGCTGTCCCGGTGTATATTGTAGAGAACAGCTGTCCCGGTGTATATTGTAGTGAACAGCTGTCCCGGACTATATTGTAGAGAACAGCTGTCCCGGTGTATATTGTAGTGAACAGCTGTCCTGGTGTATATTGTAGTGAACAGCTGTCCCAGTGTATATTGTAGTGAACAGCTGTCTCAGTGTATATTGTAGTGAACAGCTGTCTCAGTGTATATTGTAGTGTCAGTCCCGGTACCGTGCTTGCCCGCGCACTGCCTTCGCTACTGGAGCGAGGCTTTATGTGGGGGGCCGTTGCCGTCTCTCTGTTTCCCTTGCGTGCCGGAATCCCATTTCTCTAAGTGTCTAAGTGGTTTTAAGTGTCACTGGTTACAGCTTTGCTATTCACTCCCTGTAACATCTCCAGCCGCACTTTCCTATCTCCGTGACATCTCCAGCCTTGCTTTCCTGTCTCAGTAATATCTCCAGCTTTGCTATTCACTCCCTGTAACATTACCAGCTGCACTTTCCTATCTCCGTGACATCTCCAGACTTGTTTTCCTGTCTCTGTAACATCTCCAGACTTGAGTTCCTATCTCTTTAACATTACCAGCATTGCGTTACTATCTGTGTAACATCTCCACCCTTGCTTTCCTATCTCTGTAACATCTCCAGCCTTGCTTTCCTGTCACTGTAACATCTTCAGGTTTGCTTTCCTCTCCCTGTAACGTCTCCAGCCTTACGTTCCTATCCCTGTAACAACTCCAATCATGCTTTCCTATCTCTGTATCATCTTCAGACTTGCTTTCCTATCTGTGACATCTCTAGCGTTGCATTCCTATCTCTGTAACATCTGCAGCCTTGCTTTCCAATCTCTGTAACATCTCCAGATTTGCTTTCCCCTCTCCGTAATCTCTCCAAACTTGCGTTACTGTCTCTGTAACATCACCGGACTTGCTTTCCTCTCTCTGTAACATCTCCAGCCTTACTATCGTTTCTCTTTAACATCTCCAGACTTGCGTTCCTCACCCCGTAAAATATTCTGCCTTTGCTTTCCTATCTCTGTAGCATCTGCGGCCTTGCTTTCCTCTTTCTGTGACATCTCCATCCTTGCGTTCCTATCCCTGTAACATCTCCAGACTTGCTTTCCGCTCTCTGTAACATCTCCAGCCTCGCATTCCTCTCTCTGTAACCTCTCCAGCCTTGCTTTCCGATCTCTGTGACATCTCCAGCCATGCATTCCTATCTCTGTAACATCTCCAACTTTGATATCCCGTCTCTGTAATATTTCCAGCCTTGCATTCTTACCTCTGTAACATCTCCAGGCTTGCATTCCGATCTCCGTAACATTACCAGTCTTGCTTTCGTGTCTCTGTAACATCTCCAGCCTTGATTTCCTATCTCTGTGTCCTCTTCAGACTTGATTTCCTATCTCGTTAACATCTCCTGACTAACTTTCCCCTTTCTGTAGCATCTCCAGCCTTGCCTTCCTATCTCTGTAACATTACCAGAATGCTTTCCGATCTCTGTAACATCTCCAGACTTGCTTTCCTCTCTCTGTAACATCTCCAGACTTGCTTCACTCTCTGAAGCACATCCAACCTTGCTGTCCTATCTCTGTAAAGTAACCAGCTTTGCTTTCAACTCTCTGTAACATCTCCAGCCTTGCTTTTCTCTCTCACCGTAACATCTTCAGCCTTGATTTCCTATCTCTGTAACATCTCCAGCCTCGCATTCCTCTCTCTGTAACATCTCCAGACTTGCGTTCGTATTTCTGTAACATCTCCAGCCTTGCATTCCTATCTCTGTAACATCTCAGGCCCTGCATTCCTGTCTCTTTAACATCTCCAGCCTTGATTTCCTATTTCTGTGTCCTCTCCAGACTTGATTTCCTATCTCGTTAACATCTCCTGACTAACTTTCCCCTTTCTGTAACATCTGCAGCCTTGCCTTCCTATCTCTGTAACATTACCATCCGCACTTTCCTCTGTCTGTAACATCTCCAGACTTGCTTTCCTCTCTCTGTAACATCGCCAGACATCTTTTCCTATCTCTGTAACATCTCCAGCTATGCTTTCTTATCTATGTGAAATCTAAAGCCTTGCTTTCCTGTCTGTGTAACGTCTCCGGCCTTACGTTCGTATCCCTGTAACATCTCCAACCTTGCTTTCCTATCTCTGAAGCATTTTTGGCCTTGCTTTCCTCTTTCTGTGACATCTCCAGCCTTACTTTCCCCTCTCTGGAACATCTCCCGCGTTGCTTTCCTATCGCTGTAACATTTCCAGCCTTGCATTCCTATCTCTGTAACATCTCGAGACTTGCCTTCATATCTCTGTAACATTACCAGCCTTGCTTTCCTATTTCCGTAACATCTCCAGCCTTGCATTCCTATCTCTGTAACATTTCCAGACTTGCATTTCTATCTCTGTAACATCTCCAGCCTTGCTTTCCTGTCTCAGTAATGTCTCCAGCTTTGCTATTCACTCTCTGTAACATTACCAGCCGCACTTTCCTATCTCCGTGACATCTCCAGACTTGCTTTCCTGTCTCTGTAATATCTCCAGACTTGAGTTCCTATCTCTTTAACATTACCAGCATTGCGTTACTATCTATGTAACATCTCCAGCCCTGCTTTCCTATCTCTGTAACATCTCCAGCCTTGCTTTCCTGTCACTGTAACATCTTCAGGTTTGCTTTCCTCTCCCTGTAACGTCTCCAGCCTTACGTTCCTATCCCTGTATCAACTCCAATCATGCTTTCCTATCTCTGCAGCATCTTCAGACTTGCTTTCCTATCTGTGACATCTCTAGCGTTGCATTCCTATCTCTGTAACATCTACAGCCTTGCTTTCCAATCTCTGTAACATCTTCAGATTTGCTTTCCCCTCTCCGTAATATCTCCAAACTTACGTTACTGTCTCTGTAACATCACCGGACTTGCTTTCCCCTCTCTGTAACATCTCCATCCTTGTGTTCCTATCCCTGTAACATCTCCAGACTTGCATTCCTCTCTCTGTAACCTCTCCAGCCTTGCTTTCCGATCTCTGTGACATCTCCAGCCATGCATTCCTATCTCTGTAACATCTCCAGCCTTGATATCCCATCTCTGTAATATCTCCAGCCTTGCATTCTTACCTCTGTAAGATCTCCAGACATGCATTCCGATCTCCGTAACATTACCAGCCTTGCTTTCGTGTCTCTGTAACATCTCCAGCCTTGCATTCCTATCTCTTTAACATCTCAGGCCCTGCATTCCTGTCTCTGTAACATCTCCAGCCTTGCTTTCCTATCTCTGTAACATCTCCAGATTTGCTTTCCCCTCTCCGTAATATCTCCAAACTTGCGTTACTGTCTCTGTAACATCACCGGACTTGCTTTCCTCTCTCTGTAACATCTCCAGCCTTACTATCGTTTCTCTTTAACATCTCCATACTTGCGTTCCTCGCCCCGTAATATATTCTGCCTTTGCTTTCCTATCTCTGTAGCATCTGCGGCCTTGCTTTCCTCTTTCTGTGACATCTCCAGACTTGCTTTCCCCTCTCTGTAACATCTCCATCCTTGCGTTCCTATCCCTGTAACATCTCCAGACTTGCTTTCCGCTCTCTGTAACATCTCCAGCCTCGCATTCCTCTCTCTGTAACCTCTCCAGCCTTGCTTTCCGATCTCTGTGACATCTCCAGCCATGTATTCCTATCTCTGTAACATCTCCAACTTTGATATCCCGTCTCTGTAATATCTCCAGCCTTGCATTCTTACCTCTGTAACATCTCCAGACATGCATTCCGATCTCCGTAACATTACCAGCCTTGCTTTCGTGTCTCTGTAACATCTCCAGCCTTGCATTCCTATCTCTGTAACATCTCAGGCCCTGCATTCCTGTCTCTTTAACATCTCCAGCCTTGATTTCCTATCTCTGTGTCCTCTTCAGACTTGATTTCCTATCTCGTTAACATCTCCTGACTAACTTTCCCCTTTCTGTAACATCTCCAGCCTTGCCTTCCTATCTCTGTAACATTACCAGAATGCTTTCCTATGTCTGTAACATCTCCAGCCTTGCCTTCCTATCTCTGTAACATTACCAGAATGCTTTCCTATGTCTGTAACATCTCCAGCCTTGCCTTCCTATCTCTGTAATGTCTCCAGCTTTGCTATTCACTCTCTGTAACATTACCAGCCGCACTTTCCTATGTATGTAACATCTCCAGACTTGCTTTCCTGTCCCTGTATAATCTCCAGATGTCTTTGCCTATCTCTGTAACATCTCCAGCTATGCTTTCCTATCTATGTGAAATCTAGAGCCTTGCTTTACTATCTGTGTAAAGTCTCCAGCCTTACGTTCGTTTCCATATAACATCTCCAACTTTGCTTTCCTATCTCTGAAGCATCTACGGCCTTGCTTTCCTCTTTCTGTGACATCTCCAGCCTTGCTTTCCCCTCTCTGTAACATCTCCAGACTTGAGTTCGTATCTCTGTAACATTACCAGCATTGCGTTACTATTTCTGTAACATCTCCAGCCTTGCTTTCCTATCTCTGTAACATTACCAGACTTGCATTTCTCTCTCTGCAACATCTCCAGCCTTGCTTTCCTGTCTCAGTAATGTCTCCAGCTTTGCTATTCACTCTCTGTAACATTACCAGCCGCACTTTCCTATCTCCGTGACATCTCCAGCCTTGCTTTCCTATCTCTGTAACATCTCCAGACTTGAGTTCCTATCTCTTTAACATTACCAGCATTGCGTTACTATCTGTGTAACATCTCCACCCTTGCTTTCCTATCTCTGTAACATCTCCACCCTTGCTTTCCTATCTCTGTAACATCTCCAGCCTTGCTTTCCTGTCACTGTAACATCTTCAGGTTTGCTTTCCTCTCCCTGTAACGTCTCCAGCCTTACGTTCCTATCCCTGTAACAACTCCAATCATGCTTTCCTATCACTGCAGCATCTTCAGACTTGCTTTCCTATCTGTGACATCTCTAGCGTTGCATTCCTATCTCTGTAACATCTGCAGCCTTGCTTTCTTACCTCTGTAACATCTCCAGATTTGCTTTCCCCTCTCCGTAATATCTCCAAACTTGCGTTACTGTCTCTGTAACATCACCGGACTTGCTTTCCTCTCTCTGCAACATCTCCAGCCTTACTATTGTTTCTCTTTAACATCTCCAGACTTGCGTTCCTCACCCCGTATAATATATTCTGCCTTTGCTTTCCTATCTCTGTAGCATCTGCGGCCTTGCTTTCCTCTTTCTGTGACATCTCCAGACTTGCTTTCCCCTCTCTGTAACATCTCCATCCTTGCGTTCCTATCCCTGTAACATCTCCAGACTTGCTTTCCGCTCTCTGTAACATCTCCAGCCTCGCATTCCTCTCTCTGTAACCTCTCCAGCCTTGCTTTCCGATCTCTGTGACATCTCCAGCCATGCATTCCTATCTCTGTAACATCTCCAACTTTGATATCCCGTCTCTGTAATATCTCCAGCCTTGCATTCTTACCTCTGTAACATCTCCAGACTTGCATTCCGATCTCCGTAACATTACCAGCCTTGCTTTCGTGTTTCTGTAAAATCTCCAGCCTTGATTTCCTATCTCTGTGTCCTCTTCAGACTTGATTTCCTATCTCGTTAACATCTCCTGACTAACTTTCCCCTTTCTGTAACATCTCCAGCCTTGCCTTCCTATCTCTGTAACATTACCAGCCGCACTTTCCTATGTCTGTAACATCTCCAGCCTTGCCTTCCTGTCTCAGTAATGTCTCCAGCTTTGCTATTCACTCTCTGTAACATTACCAGCCGCACTTTCCTATGTATGTAACATCTCCAGACTTGCTTTCCTGTCTCTGTATAATCTCCAGACGTCTTTGCCTATCTCTGTAACATCTCCAGCTATGCTTTCCTATCTATGTGAAATCTAGAGCCTTGCATTCCTATCTGTGTAGTCTCCAGCCTTACGTTCGTATCCATATAACATCTCCAACTTTGCTTTCCTATCTCTGAAGCATCTACGGCCTTGCTTTCCTCTTTCTGTGACATCTCCAGCCTTGCTTTCCCCTCTCTGTAACATCTCCAGACTTGAGTTCCTATCTCTTTAACATTACCAGCATTGCGTTACTATCTGTGTGACATCTTCAGCCTTGCTTTCCTATCTCTGTAACATCTCCACCCTTGCTTTCCTATCTCTGTAACATCTCCAGCCTTGCTTTCCTGTCACTGTAACATCTTCAGGTTTGCTTTCCTCTCCCTGTAACGTCTCCAGCCTTATGTTCATATCCCTGTAACAACTCCAATCGTGCTTTCTTATCTCTGCAGCATCTTCAAACTTGCTTTCCTATCTGTGACATCTCCAGCGTTGCTTTCCTATCTCTGTAACATCTACAGCCTTGCTTTCCTCTTTCTGTGACATCTCCAGACTTGCTTTCCCCTCTCTGTAACATCTCCATCCTTGTTATCCCGTCTCTCTAATATCTCCAGCCTTGCATTCCTATCTCTGTAACATTACCAGCCTTGTTTTCCAATTTCTATAACATCTCTAGCCTTGCTTTCCTATTGCTGTAACATCTCCAGCCTTGCTTTCCTATCTCTGTAACATCTCCAGACTTGTTTTCTTATGTCTGTCACATCTCCAGCTTTGCTTTCGAATCTCTGTGAAATCTAGAGCCTTGCTTTCATATCTTTGTAACTTCTGAAGCCTTCCGCTCCTATCCCTGTAACATCTCCAGACTTGCTTTCCCCTCTCTGTAACATCTCCAGCCTTGCTTTCCTCTCTCTGTGACATCTCCAGCCATGATTCCCAATCTCTGTAACATCTCTTGACTTGCTTTCTCCTCTCTCAGTGACATCTCCTTGTTTGCTTTCCCCTCTCTGTAACATCTCCAGCCTTGCATTTCTATCTCTGTAAAATCTCCAGACTTGCGTTCCTATCTCTATAACATTACCAGCTTTGCTGTCCTATCTCTGTATCATCTACAGTCTTGTTTTCCTGTCTCTGTAATATCTCCAGAATTGTGATTCTCTCTCTGTAACATCTCCAGCCTCGCATTCCTCTCTCTGTGACATCTCCAGCTATGCATTCCTATGTCTGTAACATCTCCAGCCTTGATATCCCGTGTCTGTAATATCTCCAGCCTTGCATTCTTATCTCTGTAATATCTCCAAACTTGCATTCCGCTCTCTGTAACATTGCCAGCCTTGCTTTTGTGTCTCTGTAACATCTCCAGCCATGCTTTCCTATCTCTTTATCATCTCCAGACTTGCTTTCGTATCTCTACAATCTCTGGAACATCTCTTGACTTGTTTTCTTCTCTCTCAGTGACATCTCCATGTTGATATCCCCTCTCTGTAGCATCTCCAGCCTTGAATTCCTATCCCTGTAACATCTCCAGACTTGCATTCCTATCTCTATAACAGTATCAGCTTTGCTTTCCTATCTCTGCAAGATCCAGAGTTTTGTTTTCCTGTCTGTAATTTCTCCAGAATTGCAATTCACTCTCTGTTACATCTGCAGGCTTGCATTCCTCTCTCTGTAACATCTCCAGCCTTGCTTTCCTATCTCTGTGACATTCCAGCCATGCATTCCTATCTCTGTAACATCTCCAGCCTTGATATCCCGCCTTTGTAATATCACCAGCCTTGTATTCCTTTCGCCGTAACATCTCCAGACTTGCTTTCGTATCTCAGTAACATTACCAGCCTTGCTTTCCAATCTCTATAACATCTCCAGCCTTGCATTCCTATCACTGTAACGTCTCCAGCTTGATATCCCGCCTATCTCTGTAACATCTCCAGATTTGCATTCCTGTCTCTGTAATAGCCTTGCTTTTGTATCTGTGTCACATTACCAGCCTTGCTTTCCAATCACTATAACATCTCCACCCTTGCTTTCCAATCATTGTAACGTCTCCAGGCTAGCTTGCCTTGCCTTGTAAAGTCTCCAGCCTTACGTTCCTATCCCTGTGTCATCTCCAACCTTGCTTTCCTATCTCTGTGGCATCTTCGGCCTTGCTGCCCTCTCTCTGTGGCATTTCCAACCTTGCTGTCCTATATCTGCAACACCTCCAGTCTTGCTTTCCCCTTTCTGTAACATCTCCAGCCTTGCATTCGTATCTCTGTAACATTACCAGTCTTGCATTCCTATCTCTGTAACATCTCCAGCCTTGCTTTTGTATCACTGTTACATCTCCAGCCCTTCTTTCCTATCAGTGTAATGTCTCCATAATTGTTTTACTCTCTCTCTCTAACATCGCCAGCATTAGGCTCCCAGCCCTGTAACATTTCCAAACTTGCTTTTCTGTTTCTGTAGCATCTTCACTCTAGCTTTCCTCTCTCAGTGACATCTCCAGACTTGCTTTCCCCTCTGTAACATCTCCAACCTTGCATTAATATCTCTGTAAGATCACCACCCTTGCTTTCCTATCTCTGTGGCATCTTTGGCCTTGATTCCCTCTCTCTTTGACATCTCCAGCCTTGCTGTCCTATCTCTGTAACATCTACCGCCTTGCTTTCCTATCTCTGTAACATCTCCAGACTTGCTTTTTCCTCTCTGTAACATCTCCAGCTTTGCTTTCCTGTCTCTGTAACATCTCCAGACTTGCTTTCCTATCTCTGTAACAACTCGAGACTTGTTTTCTTATCTCTGCAACATCTCTAGCCTTGCTTTCCTGTCTCTGCAATATCTCCAGACTTGCATTCGTATCTCTGTAAAATCGCCAGCGTTGTTCTCCTCTATCTGTAGCATCTCCAACCTTGCTTTCCTATCACTGTAACATCTCCAGCCTTGCTTTCCTATCACTGTAATGTCCCCAGGCTTGCTTTCCTCTCTCTGTAACGTCTCCAGTCTTCGGTTCTTAGCGCTGTAACATCTCCAACCTTGCTTTCCTATCTCTGTAGCATCTTGGGCCATGCTATCCTCTCTCTGTGACATCTCCCGACTTGCTTTCCCCTCACTGTAGCATCTCCTGCCTCGTGTTCCTACCTCTGTAACATCTGCAGACATGTTTCCATATCTCTGTAACATTACCAGCCTTGCTTTCCTATCTTTGTTACATCTCCAGCCTTGCTTTCCGATCTCTGTAACATCTCGATCCTTGCGTTCCTATCTCTGTACCATCTCCAGTCTTGCTTTCCTCTTTCTGCAACATCTCCTTCCTTGCTTTCCAATCTATGTAACATCTCCTGACTTGCTGTCCTATCTCTGTAACTTCTTCAGCCTTGCTGTCCTATCTCTGTAACATCTCCAGATTGTATTCCTATCTGTGTAACATCTTTAGCCTTGCTTTCCTCTCTCCGTAAAATCTCCAGACTTGCTTTTATATCTCTGTGACATCTCCAGACTTGCAATCTCCTCTCTGTAACATCTCCAACCTTGCTTTCCTACCTCTGTAGCATCTGGGGCCTTGCTTTCCTCTCCCAGTAACATGAGGAGAAAGTGAGGACTGCAGATGCTGGCGATCAGAGCTGAAAATGTGCTGCTGGAAAAGCGCAGCAGGTCAGGCAGCATCCAGGGAACAGGAGAATCGACGTTTTGGGCATAAGCCCTTCTTCAGGAATGTGAAAAGTTTGTCCAGCAGGCGAAGATAAAAGATAGGGAGGAGGGACTTGGGGGAGGGGCGTCGGAAATGTGATAGGTGGAAAGAGGTCAAGGTGAGGGTGATAGGTCAGACTGGGGTGGGGGCGGAGAGGTCAGGAAGAAGATTGCAGGTTAGGAAGGCGGTGCTGAATTCGATGGATTTGACTGAGACAAGGTGGGGGGAGGGGAAATGAGGAAACTGGTGAAATCCGAGTTCATCCCTTGTGTTTGGAGGGTTCCTAGGCGGAAGATGAGGCGCTCTTCCTCCAACCGTCGTGTTGTTGTGGTCTGGCGATGGAGGAGTCCAAAGACCTGCATATCCTTGGTGGAGTGGGAGGGGGAGTTGAAGTGTTGAGCCACGAGGTGGTTGGGTTGGTTGGTCCGGGTGTCCCAGAGCTGTTCTCTGAAACGCTCCGCAACTAGGCAGCCTGTCTCCCCAATATAGAGGAGGCCACATCAGGTGCAGAGGATGCAATAGATGATGTGTGAGGAGGTGCAGGCTAATCTGTGGCGGATATGGAAGTTTCCTTTGGGGCCTTGGAGGGAGGTGAGGGGGGAGGTGTGGGCGCAAGTCTTGCACCTCCTGCGGTTGCAGGGGAAGGTGCCGGGAGTGGAGGTTGGGTTGGTGGGAGGTGTGGATCTGACGAGGGAGTCACGGAGGGAGTGGTCTTTACGGAATGCTGATAGGGGAGGGGAGGGAAATATATCCCTGGTGGATGGGTCCGTTTGGAGGTAGCGGAAATGACGGCGGATGATGCGCTGTACATGGAGGTTGGTGAGGTGGTAGGTGAGGACCAGTGGGGTTCTGTCCTGGTGGCGGTTGGAGGGGCGTGGTTCAAGGGCGGAGGAGTGGGAAGTGGAAGAGATGCGGTGGAGGGCATCGTCGACCACGTCGGGGGGGAAATTGCGGTCCTTGAAGAAGGAGGCCATCTGGGTTGTACGTTTTTGGAACTGGTCCACCTGGGAGCAGATGCGGCGGAGACGAAGGAATTGGGAGAATGGGATGGCGTTTTTACAGGGGGCAGGGTGGGAGGAGGTATAGTCCAGGTAGCTGTGGGAGTCGGTCGGTTTGTAGTAGATGTCCGTGTTGATTCGGTCGCCTGAGATAGAAATAGAAAGGTCGAGGAAGGGGAGGGAGGAATCTGAGACTATCCAGGTGAAGTTGAGGTCGGGGTGGAAGGTGTTGGTGAAGTGGATGAACTGTTCAACCTCCTTGTGGGAGCACGAAGCGGCGCCGATACAGTCATCGATGTAGCGGAGGAAAAGGTGGGGGGTGGGGCCAGTGTAGTTGCGGAAGATGGACTGTTCCACATCCAGGGGTTAGGCTCTGGAACACAGTGCCTGAGAGTGTGGGATAGGCCGGATTAATCCAGGGGTTAGGGTCAGGAACACAGTGCCGGAGAGTGTGCGGAAGGCCGGATTAATCCAGGGGTTAGGGTCTGGAACACAGTGCCTGAGAATGTGGGATAGGCCGGATTAATCCACGGCTTAAGTTTTGGAACACACTGCCTGAGAATGTGGGATAGGCCTCATTAATCCAGGGGTTAGGGTCAGGAACACAGTGTCTGAGAATGTGGGATAGGCGGATTAATCCAGGGGTTAGTGTCTGGAACACAGTGTCTGAGGATGTGGGTTTGGCTGGATTAATCGAAGGCTTAGGGTCTGGAACACAGTGCCTGACAGTGTGGGATTGGCCGGATTAATCCAGGTGTTAGGGTCTGGAATACAGTGCCTGAGAGTGTGGGATAGGCCGGATTAATCCAGGGGTTAGGGTCTGCAACACAGTGTCTGAGAATATGGGTTAGGCTGGATTAATCCAGGGGTTAGGCTCTGGAACACACTGCCTGAGAATGTGGGGGAGGCTGGATAATTCCAGGGGTTAGTGTGTGGAACAAAGTGCCTGAGAGCGTGGGATAGACCAGATTAATTCAAGGATTTATGGTCTGGAACACAGTGTCTGAGTTTGTGAGATAGGCCGGATTAATCCAGGGATTAGGGCTGCAACACAGTGTCTGAGAATATGTGTTAGGCCAGATTAATCCAGGGGTTAGGGTCTGGAAAACAGTGCCTGAGAGTGTGGGATAGGCCAGAATATTCCAGGTGTTAGTGTCTGGAACACAGTGTCTGAAACACAGTGTCTGAGAGTGTGGGTACATAGAACATAGAACATAGAAGAATACAGCGCACTACAGGCCTTTCGGCCCTCGATGTTGCGCCGATCCAAGCCCACCTAACCTACACTAGCCCACTATCCTCCATATGCCTATCCAATGCCCGCTTAAATGCCCATAATGAGGGAGAGTCCACCACTGCTACTGGCAGGGCATTCCATGAACTCACGACTCGCTGAGTAAAGAACCTACCCCTAACATCTGTCCTATACCTACCACCCCTTAATTTAAAGCTATGCCCCCTTGTAATAGCTGACTCCATACGTGGAAAAAGATTCTCACTGTCGACCCTATCTAAACCCCTAATCATCTTATACACCTCTATCAAGTCACCCCTAAACCTTGTTTTCTCCAATGAAAACAACCCCAAGTGCCTCAGCCTTTCCTCATACGATCTTTCTACCATACCAGGCAACATCCTGGTAAACCTCCTCTGCACCCGTTCCAGTGCCTCCACATCCTTCCTATAGTATGGCGACCAAAACTGCACACAATACTCCAGATGCGGCCGCACCAGAGTCTTATACAACTGCAACATGACCTCAGTACTCCGGAACTCAATTCCTCTATCAATAAAAGCCAGTACGCCATATGCCTTCTTCACCGCACTATTTACCTGGGTGGCAACTTTCAAAGATTTGTGTACATGGACACCAAGATCCCTCTGCTCATCCACACTACCAAGTATCCGACCGTTAGCCCAGTACCCCATCTTTTTATTACTCTTACCAAAGTGAATCACCTCACACTTAGCTACATTGAACTCCATTTGCCACCTTTCTGCCCAGTTCTGCAGCTTATCTATATCCCGCTGTAACCTGCCATATCCTTCCTCACTGTCTACCACTCCTCCGACTTTCGTATCATCCGCAAACTTGCTCACCCAACCTTCTAACCCCTCCTCCAGGTCATTTATAAAAATGACAAACAGCAATGGTCCCAAAACAGATCCTTGCGGAACACCGCTAGTGACGGCACTCCAAGATGAACCTTTGCCATCAACTACTACCCTCTGTCTTCTTCCAGCCAGCCAACTCCTAATCCAAACCTCCAACTCACCCTCAATGCCATACCTCCGTATTTTTTGCAGTAGTCTACCATGGGGAACCTTATCAAACGCCTTACTAAAATCCATATACACCACATCTACTGCTTTCCCCTCGTCCACCTCCTTAGTCACCTTCTCAAAGAATTCAATAAGGTTTGTGAGGCACGACCTGCCCTTCACAAAACCATGCTGACTATCCTTGATCACATTATTCCTATCCAGATGTTCATAAATCCTATCCCTTACAATTCTCTCTGAGATTTTGCCCACAACAGAAGTGAGACTCACCGGCCTATAGTTACTAGGGTTATCCCTACTCCCCTTCTTGAACAAGGGAACCATATTTGCTAGCCTCCAATCTTCTGGCACTACTCCTGTAGACAACGAGGACATAAAAATCAAGGCCAATGGCTCTGCAATCTCCTCCCTGGCTTCCCAGAGAATCCTAGGATAAATGCCATCAGGCCCAGGGGACTTATCTATTTTCACCCTTTCCAGAATTTCCAACACCTCTTCTCTACATACCTCAAAGCCATCCATTCTACTTAATTGTGACTCAGTACTCACATTGACAACAATGTCCTGTTCCTGACTGAATACTGACGAAAAGTATTCATTCAGTGTCTCCCCAATCTCTTCAGCCTCCACACGCAACTTCCCACTACTATCCTTGACTGGACCTATTCCTACCCTAGTCATTCTTTTATTCCTGACATACCTATAGAAAGCCTTAGGGTTTTCCCTAATCGTAACAACTCAGGACCTTTCATGTCCCCTCCTTGCTGCTCTCAGCTCTCTCTTCAGGTCCTTCCTGGCTACCTTATAACTCTCAATCGCCCCAGTGGTTCGGTTCTGGAATACAGTGTCTGAGAGTGTACAATAGGCCGGGTCAATCCAGGGTTTATTGTCGGGAATACAGTGTCTGAGAGTA
The DNA here is from genome assembly GCF_037043375.1 of Chiloscyllium plagiosum. NCBI lineage: Eukaryota > Metazoa > Chordata > Chondrichthyes > Orectolobiformes > Hemiscylliidae > Chiloscyllium > Chiloscyllium plagiosum. The sequence continues at coordinate 46,314,379 of NW_028270181.1, forward strand.
TGGTGGGGTTAGTGTCTGGAACACAGTGTCAGAGAGTGTGGGATAGGCTGAATTAATCCAGGGTTTAGGGTCTGTAACACAGTGCCTGAGAGTGTGGGATAGGCTGGATTAATCTAGGGGTTAGGGTCTGGAACACAGTGCCTGAGTTTGTGAGATAGGCCGGATTAATGCAGGGGTTACGTTCTGGAACACAGTGTCTGAGAGTGTGGGGTAGGCCAGGTCAATCCAGGGGTTGGTGCCTGGAATACAGTGCCTGAGAGTGCGGGATAGGTCGGATTAATCCAGGGGTTAGAATCTGGAACACAGTGTCAGAGAGTGTGGGATAGGCTGAATTAATCCAGGGTTTAGGGTCTGTAAATCAGTGTCTGAGGGTGTGGGTTTGGATGGATTAATCGAAGGCTTAGCGTCTGGAACACAGTGCCTGAGAGTGTGGGGGAGGCCGGATTAATCCACGGGTCAGGCTCTGGAACACAGTGCCTGAGAGAGTGTGGTAGGCTGGATTAATCCAGGGGTTCAGGTCTGCAACACAGTGCCTGAGAGTCTGGGATAGGCCAGATTAGTCCAGAGGAGAAAGTGAGGTCTGCAGATGCTGGAGATCAGAGCTGGAAATGTGTTGCTGGAAAAGCGCAGCAGGTCAGGCAGCATCCAGGGAACAGGAGAATCGACGTTTCGGGCATAAGCCCTTCTTTCCTGAAGAACAGATTAGTCCAGAGGTTAGGGTCTGGAACACAGTACCTGAGAGTGTGGGAGAGGTGGGAATAATCCGGGGAAGGATCTGTAACACTGTTTCTGAGAGTGTTCGGGAGTCCGAGTCAATCCAGGGTTAAGGGTCTGGAACACAGTTCCTGAGAATTTGGGATAGGCCGGATTAATCCAGGGGTTAGTGTTTGGAACACAGTGCCTAGGAGTGTGGGATAGGCTGGATTAATCCAGGCTGAAAATGTGTTGCTGGAAAAGCGCAGCAGGTCAGGTGGCATCCAGGGATCAGGAGATTCCTGAAGAAGGGCTTATGCCCAAAACGTCGATTCTCAGATTGCTTCCTGACCTGCTGCGCTTTTCCAGCAACACATTTTCAGCTCTGATCTCCAGCATCTGCAGACCTCACTTTCTGCTGAAATAATCCAGGGTTGAGTGTCTGTAAAACAGTGTTTAAGGGTGTGGGTTTGGCTGGATTAATCCAGGTGTTAGGGTCTGGAACACAGTGACTGAGTTTGTGATAGGCCGGATTAATCCAGGGGTTACGTTCTGGAACACAGTGCCTGAGAGTGTGGGGTAAACCCGGTTAATCCAGGGGTTATTGTCTGGAACAGTGTCTGAGAGTGTGGGATTGGCCAGATTAATCAAGGGGTTAGGGTCCGGAACACAGTGTCTGAGAGTGTGGGATAGGCAGGATTAATCCAGGGGTTAGGGTCTGGAACACAGGGTCTGAGAATGTGGGTTAGGCCGGATTCATCGAGGGGTTAGGAACTGGAACACAGTGCCTGAGAGTGTGGGATAGGGCGGATTTATCCAGGGGTTTTGGTTTGGAATACAGTTTCTGAGAGTGTGTGATACGCCAGATGAATGCAGGGTTTAGGGACTGACACAGAGTGCCTGAGAGTCAGGGATAGGCCAGATTAATCCAGGGGTTAGGATCTGAAAAACAGCACCTGAGAGTGTGGGATAGGTCGGATTCATCTAGGGATTATGTCTGGAATACAGTGCCAGAGAGTGTGGGTTAGGCTGGACTAATCCAGGAGTTAGGGTCTGGAACACAGTGTCTGAGAGTGTGGGATAGGCCGGATTAATCCAGAGGTTAGGGTCTGGAACACAGTGTCTGAGAATGTGGGTTAGGCCGGATTTATCCAGGGGTTAGGGTCTGGAACACAGTGCCTGAGAGTGTGGGATATGTGGGAATAATCTAGGGTTTAGGGTATGGAATTCGGTGCCTTTGAGTGTGGGATAGGCCGGATTAATCCAGGCATTAGGTTCTGGAATACAGTGCCTGAGAGTTTGGGGAGGTCGGGTCATTCCAGGGGACAGGGTCTGGAACACAGTGCCTAAGAGTGTGAGATAGGCCAGGTCAATCCAGGGGTTAGGGTCTGGAACGCAGTACCCATGAGTGTCGGTAAGGCCGCGTTAATCCAGTGGTTATGGTCTGGATCATAGTGCCTGAGAGTGCAGGGTAGGACTCTGTAATATAGAGGTTAGGGTCTGGAGCACTGTGCCTAAGAGAGTGGGATAGGCTGGTTTAATCCGGGGTTAGGGTGTGGAAGACAGAGTCTGAGAGTTATGGATTGGTCGGATTAATCCAGGGATTAGTGTCTGGAACACAGTGAGTGAGAGTGTGGGATAGGCCGGATTAATCCAGGGGTTAGGGTCTGTAAAACAGCGCCTGAGAATGTGGGATAGGCCAGATTCATCCAGTGATTATGTCTGGAACACAGTGTCTCAGAGTGTGGGGAGGCAGATTAATCCAGGGTTTAGGCTCTGGAACACAGTGCCTGAGAGTGTGGGGGAGGCTGGATAAATCCAGGGGTTAGGGTCTGGAACACAGTGCCTGAGCGTGTGGGATAGGCCGGATTCATCCATGGGTTAGACTCTGGAACACAGTGCCTGAGAGTGCGGGGTAGGCTGCATAAATCCAGGGGTTAGGGTCTGGAACACAGAGTCTGAGCGTGTGGGATTGGCTGAATTAATCCAGGCTTTAGGGTCTGTAAAACAGTGTCTGAAGGTGTGAGTTTGGCTGGATTAATCAAGGGGTTAGGGTCTGGAACACAGTGTCTGAGAGTGTGCGATAGGCTGGGTCATTCCAGGGGTTAGGGTCTGGAACACAGTGTCTGAGAGTGTGGATAGGCCGGATTAATCCAGAGGTTATGGTCTGGAACACAGTGCCTGAAAATGTGGGTTCGGCCGGATTAATCCAGGGGTTAGGGTCTGGAACACTGTGCCTGTGAGTGTGGGGGAAGCCCGATTAATCCAGGTTCTGGAATACAGTGCCTGAGAGTTTAGGGAGGTCGGGTCATTCCAGGGGACCGGGTCTGGAACACAGTGCCTGAGAGTGTGAGATAGGCCAGGTCAATCCAGGGGTTAGGGTCTGGAACGCAGTACCCATGAGTGTGGGTAAGGCCGCGTTAATCCAGTGGTTATGGTCTGGATCATAGTGCCTGAGAGTGCAGGGTAGGACTCTGTAATATAGAGGTTAGGGTCTGGAGCACTGTGCCTAAGAGAGTGGGATAGGCTGGTTTAATCCGGGGTTAGGGTGTGGAAGACAGAGTCTGAGAGTGATAGATTGGTCGGATTAATCCAGGGGTTAGTGTCTGGAACACAGTGCCTGAGAGTTTGGGATCGGCCGGATTAATCCAGGGGTTAGGGTCTGGAAAACTGCACCTGAGAGTGTGGGATAGGTCGGATTCATCTAGGGATTATGTCTGGAACACAGTGCCAGAGAGTATGGTGGTGGTCGGTTCAATGCTGGGGTTCATGTCTGGAACACAGTGCCTGAGAGTGTGGGATAGGCCGGATTCATCCAGAGGTTAGGGTCTGGAACACAGTGTCTGTGAATGTGGGTTAGGCCGGAATAATCCAGGGGTTAGGGTCTGGAACACAGTGTCTGAGAATGTTGGTTAGGGCGGATTAATCCAGAAGTTAGGGTCTGGAACACAGTGCCTGAGTGCGTGGGATAGGCTGGAATAATCCAGGGGTTAGGGGCTGGAACACAGTGTCTGAGAGTGTGGGATAGGGCGGATTTATCCAGGGGTTTTGGTCTGGAATACAGTTTCTGAGAGTGTGTGATACGCCAGATGAATGCAGGGTTTAGGGACTGACACACAGTGCCTGAGAGTCAGGGATAGGCCAGATTAATCCAGGGGTTAGGGTCTGGAACACAGTGACTGAGTGTTTGGGGAGGTCGGGTCATTCCAGGGAATAGGGTCTGGAACACAGTGTCCGAGAGTGTGGGGGAGGCCGGATTTATCCAGGGGTTAGGGTCTGCAACACAATGTCTGAGAATGTTGGTTAGGCCAGATTAATCCAGAAGTTAGGGTCTGGAACACAGTGCCTGAGTGCGTGGGATAGGCCGGATTAATCCAGGGGTTAGTCTCTGGAACACAGTGCCTGAGAGTGTTCGGGAGGCCGAATTAATTCTGGAGTTAGGGTCTGGAACAGAGTGCCTGAGAGATTGGGATAGGCCGGATTAATCCAGGTGTTAGGATCTGAAAAACAGCACCTGAGAGTGTGGGATAGGTCGGATTCATCTAGGGATTATGTCTGGAACACAGTGCCAGAGAGTATGGTGGTGGTCGGTTCAATGCTGGGGTTGTGTCTGGAACACAGTGCCTGAGAGTGTGGGTTAGGCTGGACTAATCCAGGAGTTAGGGTCTGGAACACAGTATCTGAGAATGTGGGATAGGCTGGATTAACCCAGACCCTAACCCTGGATTAACCTGGTTCAATGCTGGGGTTGTGTCTGGAACACAGTGTCTGAGAATGTGGGTTAGGCCGGATTTATCCAGGGGTTAGGGTCTGGAACACAGTGCCTGAGAGTGTGGGATATGTGGGAATAATCCAGGGTTTAGGGTATGGAATTCGGTGCCTTTGAGTGTGGGATAGGCCGGATTAATCCAGGCATTAGGTTCTGGAATACAGTGCCTGAGAGTTTGGAGAGGTCGGGTCATTCCAGGGGACAGGGTCTGGAACACAGTGCCTGAGAGTGTGAGATAGACCAGGTTAATCCAGGGTTAGGGTCTGGAACGCAGTACCCATGAGTGTCGGTAAGGCCGCGTTAATCCAGTGGTTATGGTCTGGATCATAGTGCCTGAGAGTGCAGGGTAGGACTCTGTAATATAGAGGTTAGGGTCTGGAGCACTGTGCCTAAGAGAGTGGGATAGGCTGGTTTAATCCGGGGTTAGGGTGTGGAAGACAGAGTCTGAGAGTTATGGATTGGTCGGATTAATCCAGGGGTTAGTGTCTGGAACACAGTGAGTGAGAGTGTGGGATAGGCCGGATTAATCCAGGGGTTAGGGTCTGTAAAACAGCGCCTGAGAATGTGGGATAGGCCAGATTCATCCAGTGATTATGTCTGGAACACAGTGTCTCAGAGTGTGGGGAGGCAGATTAATCCAGGGCTTAGGCTCTGGAACACAGTGCCTGAGAGTGTGGGGGAGGCTGGATAAATCCAGGGGTTAGGGTCTGGAACACAGTGCCTGAGCGTGTGGGATAGGCCGGATTCATCCATGGGTTAGACTCTGGAACACAGTGCCTGAGAGTGCGGGGTAGGCTGCATAAATCCAGGGGTTAGGGTCTGGAACACAGAGTCTGAGCGTGTGGGATTGGCTGAATTAATCCAGGCTTTAGGGTCTGTAAAACAGTGTCTGAAGGTGTGAGTTTGGCTGGATTAATCAAGGGGTTAGGGTCTGGAACACAGTGTCTGAGAGTGTGCGATAGGCTGGGTCATTCCAGGGGTTAGGGTCTGGAACACAGTGTCTGAGAGTGTGGATAGGCCGGATTAATCCAGAGGTTATGGTCTGGAACACAGTGCCTGAAAATGTGGGTTCGGCCGGATTAATCCAGGGGTTAGGGTCTGGAACACTGTGCCTGTGAGTGTGGGGGAAGCCCGATTAATCCAGGTTCTGGAATACAGTGCCTGAGAGTTTAGGGAGGTCGGGTCATTCCAGGGGACCGGGTCTGGAACACAGTGCCTGAGAGTGTGAGATAGGCCAGGTCAATCCAGGGGTTAGGGTCTGGAACGCAGTACCCATGAGTGTGGGTAAGGCCGCGTTAATCCAGTGGTTATGGTCTGGATCATAGTGCCTGAGAGTGCAGGGTAGGACTCTGTAATATAGAGGTTAGGGTCTGGAGCACTGTGCCTAAGAAAGTGGGATAGGCTGGTTTAATCCGGGGTTAGGGTGTGGAAGACAGAGTCTGAGAGTGATAGATTGGTCGGATTAATCCAGGGGTTAGTGTCTGGAACACAGTGCCTGAGAGTTTGGGATCGGCCGGATTAATCCAGGGGTTAGGGTCTGGAAAACTGCACCTGAGAGTGTGGGATCGGCCGGATTCATCCAGAGATTATGTCTGGAGCACAGTGCCAGAGAGTATGGTGGTGTTCGGTTCAATGCTGGGGTTCGTGTCTGGAACACAGTGTCTGAGAGTGTGGGGAGGCCGAATTAATCCAGGGGTTAGGGTCTGGAACACAGTGTCTGAGAGTGTGGAATAGGCCGGATTAATCCAGGGTTTAGGGTCTGGAACACAATGTCTGAGAAAGTGGGGTTAGGCTGGATTAATCCAGGGATTAGGGTCTGGAACACAGTGTCTGAGAGTGTGGAATAGGCCGGATTAATCCAGGGATTAGGGTCTGCAACACAATGTCTGAGAAAGTGGGGTTAGGCTGGATTAATCCAGTCATTCGGTTCTGGAACACAGTGTCTGAGAGTGTGGGATAGGCTGGATTAATCCAGGGATTAGGGTCTGGAAAACAGTGCCTGAGAGTGTGGTCTCGGCCAGATTCATCCAGGGATTATGTCTGGAACACAGTGTCTGAGAGTTTTGGGAGGCGGATTAATCCAGGGGTTAGGGTCTGGAACACCGTGCCTGAGAGTGTGGGATTGGCCGGATTAATCAAGGGGTTAGCCTCTGGAACAAAGTGCCTGAGAGTGTGGGATAGGCCGGATTAATCCAGGGGTTAGAATCTGGAACACAGTGTCTGAGAGTGTGGGATAGGCTGAAATAATCCAGGGTTTAGTGTCTGTAAAACAGTGTCTGAGGGTGTGGGTTTGGCTGGATTAATCCAGGTCTTAGGGTCTGGAACACAGTGCCTGAGTTTGTGATAGGCTGGATTAATCCAGGGGTTACGTTCTGGAACACACTGCCTGAGAGTGTGGGATTGGCCAGATTAATCAAGGGGTTAGGGTCCGGAACACAGTGTCTGAGAGTGTGGGATAGGCAGGATTAATCCAGGGGTTAGGGTCTGGAACACAGGGTCTGAGAATGTGGGTTAGGCCGGATTCATCGAGGGGTTAGGAACTGGAACACAGTGCCTGAGAGTGTGGGATAGGGCGGATTTATCCAGGGGTTTTGGTTTGGAATACAGTTTCTGAGAGTGTGTGATACGCCAGATGAATGCAGGGTTTAGGGACTGACACAGAGTGCCTGAGAGTCAGGGATAGGCCAGATTAATCCAGGGGTTAGGGTCTGGAACACAGTGACTGAGTGTTTGGGGAGGTCGGGTCATTCCAGGGAATAGGGTCTGGAACACAGTGTCCGAGAGTGTGGGGGAGGCCGGATTTATCCAGGGGTTAGGGTCTGCAACACAATGTCTGAGAATGTTGGTTAGGCCAGATTAATCCAGAAGTTAGGGTCTGGAACACAGTGCCTGAGTGCGTGGGATAGGCCGGATTAATCCAGGGTTTAGGGTCTGGAACACAGTGCCTGAGAGTGTAGGGGAGGCCGGATTAATCCAGGGGTTAGTCTCTGGAACACAGTGCCTGAGAGTGTTCGGGAGGCCGAATTAATTCTGGAGTTAGGGTCTGGAACAGAGTGCCTGAGAGATTGGGATAGGCCGGATTAATCCAGGTGTTAGGATCTGAAAAACAGCACCTGAGAGTGTGGGATAGGTCGGATTCATCTAGGGATTATGTCTGGAACACAGTGCCAGAGAGTATGGTGGTGGTCGGTTCAATGCTGGGGTTGTGTCTGGAACACAGTGCCTGAGAGTGTGGGTTAGGCTGGACTAATCCAGGAGTTAGGGTCTGGAACACAGTATCTGAGAATGTGGGATAGGCTGGATTAATCCAGACCCTAACCCTGGATTAACCTGGTTCAATGCTGGGGTTGTGTCTGGAACACAGTGTCTGAGAATGTGGGTTAGGCCGGATTTATCCAGGGGTTAGGGTCTGGAACACAGTGCCTGAGAGTGTGGGATATGTGGGAATAATCCAGGGTTTAGGGTATGGAATTCGGTGCCTTTGAGTGTGGGATAGGCCGGATTAATCCAGGCATTAGGTTCTGGAATACAGTGCCTGAGAGTTTGGAGAGGTCGGGTCATTCCAGGGGACAGGGTCTGGAACACAGTGCCTGAGAGTGTGAGATAGACCAGGTTAATCCAGGGTTAGGGTCTGGAACGCAGTACCCATGAGTGTCGGTAAGGCCGCGTTAATCCAGTGGTTATGGTCTGGATCATAGTGCCTGAGAGTGCAGGGTAGGACTCTGTAATATAGAGGTTAGGGTCTGGAGCACTGTGCCTAAGAGAGTGGGATAGGCTGGTTTAATCCGGGGTTAGGGTGTGGAAGACAGAGTCTGAGAGTTATGGATTGGTCGGATTAATCCAGGGGTTAGTGTCTGGAACACAGTGAGTGAGAGTGTGGGATAGGCCGGATTAATCCAGGGGTTAGGGTCAGGAAAACAGCGCCTGAGAATGTGGGATAGGCCAGATTCATCCAGTGATTATGTCTGGAACACAGTGTCTCAGAGTGTGGGGAGGCAGATTAATCCAGGGCTTAGGCTCTGGAACACAGTGCCTGAGAGTGTGGGGGAGGCTGGATAAATCCAGGGGTTAGGGTCTGGAACACAGTGCCTGAGCGTGTGGGATAGGCCGGATTCATCCATGGGTTAGACTCTGGAACACAGTGCCTGAGAGTGCGGGGTAGGCTGGATAAATCCAGGGTTTAGGGTCTGGAACACAGAGTCTGAGCGTGTGGGATTGGCTGAATTAATCCAGGCTTTAGGGTCTGTAAAACAGTGTCTGAAGGTGTGAGTTTGGCTGGATTAATCCAGGGGTTAGGGTCTGGAACACCGTGCCTGAGAGTGTGGGATTGGCCGGATTAATCAAGGGGTTAGCCTCTGGAACACAGTGCCTGAGAGTGTGGGGTAGGCTGGATAAATCCAGGGGTTAGGTTCTGGAACACAGTGCTTGAGCGTGTGGGATAGGCCGGATTAATCCACGGGTTAGACTCTGGAACACAGTGCCTGAGAGTGTGGGTTTGGCCGGATTAATCCAGGGGTTAGGGTCTGGAACAAAGTGCCTGAGAGTGTGGGATAGGCCGGATTAATCCAGAGGATAGGGTCTGGAACACAATGCCTGAGAATGTGGGGAGGCCGAGTCAATCCAGGGATGAGGGACTGGATCACAGTGCCTGAGAGTGTGGGATAGGCTGGAGTAATCCTGGGGTTAGGGTCTGGAACACAGTGCCTGAGAGTGTGAAATAGGCCGGGTCAATCCGGGATTATTGTCAGGAATACAGTGTCTATGAGTGTGTGGAAGGACGGATTAATCCAGAGTGGGGTCAGTCTGCTCTTCCCTGAGTGTGTTACACTGACAGAGTGGGGTCAGTCTGCTCTTCCCTGGGTGTGTTACATTGACAGAGTGGGGTCAGTCTGCTCTTCCCTGGGTGTGTACACTGACAGAGTGGGGTCAGTCTGCTCTTCCCTGTGTGTGTTACATTGACAGAGTGGGGTCAGTCTGCTCTTCCCTGGGTGTGTTACACTGACAGAGTGGGGTCAGTCTGCTCTTCCCTGGATGTGTTACATTGACAGAGTGGGGTCAGTCTGCACTTCCCTGGGTGTGTTACATTGACAGAGTGGGGTCAGTCTGCACTTCCCTGGGTGTGTTACACTGACAGAGTGGGGTCAGTCTGCACTTCCCTGTGTGTGTTACATTGACAGAGTGGGGTCAGTCTGCTCTTCCCTGGGTGTGTTACACTGACAGAGTGGGGTCAGTCTGCTCTTCCCTGGGTGTGTTACACTGACAGAGTGGGGTCAGTCTGCTCTTCGAGGAGAAAGTGAGGGCTGCAGATGCTGGAGATCAGAGCTGAAAATGTGTTGCTGGAAAAGTGCAGCAGGTCAGGCAGCATCCAAGGAGCAGGAGAATCGACGTTTCGGGCATGAGCCCTTCTTCAGGCGTTCCTGAAGAATATGGCAGCCCGGTCCATATCCCTCCAAACCCTTCCTATTCATCTACCCATTGAATGCCTTTTAAATGTTGCAATTGTACCAGCCTCCACCACATCCTCTGGCAGCTCATTCCATACACGTACCACCCTCTGCCTGATAAAGTTGCCCCTTAGGTCTCTTTATATCTTTTCCCTCCTACCCTAAACCTATGCCCTCTCGTTCTGACTCCCCAACCCCAGGGAAAAGCCTTTGCCTATTTATCCTATTCATGACCCTCATAATTTTGTCAACCTCTATAAGTCACCCCTCATCCTCCAATGCTCCAGGGAAAACAGCCCCAGCCTGTTCAGCCTCTCCCTATCGCTCAGATCCTCCAACCCTGGCAACATCCTTGTAAATCTTTTCTGAACCCTTTCAAATTTCACAGCATCTTTCCGATAGGAAGGAGACCAGAATTGCATGCAATATTCCAACAGTAGCCTAACCAATGTCCTGTAGAGCCACAACATGACCTCCCAACTCCTGTACTCAATACTCTGACCAATAAAGGAAAGCATACCAATTGCCTTCTTCACTATCCTATCTACGTGCGACTCCACTTTCAAGGAGCTATGAACCTGCACTCCAAGGTCTCTTTGTTCAGCAACACTCCCTAGGACCTTACCATTAAGTGTATCAGTCCTGATGAGATTTGCTTTCCCAAAATGAAGCACCTTGCATTTATCTGAATTAAACTCCATCTGCCACATCTCAGCCCATTGGCCCATCTGGCCAAGATCCTGTTGTATTCTGACGTCACCCTCTTCGCTGTTCACTACACCTCCAGTTTTGGCGTCATCTGCAAACTTACTCACTGTTCCTCTTATGCTCGCATCCAAATCATTTATGTAAATGACAAAAAGTAGTGGACCCAGCACTGATCCTTGTGGCACTCCACTGGTCACAGGCCTCCAGTTTGAAAAACAACCCTCCACCACTACCACTATCTTTGAGCCAGTTCTGTATCCAAATGGCTAGTTCTCCCTGTATTCCATGAGCTCTAACCTTGCTGATCAGTCTCCCATGGGGAACCTTGTTGAACGCATTACTGAAGTCCATATGGATCAAATCTACTGCTCTGCCCTCATCAATCTTCTTTGTTACTTCCTCAAAAAACTCAATCAAGTTTGTGAGTTTCTCATGCACAAAGCCATGTTGACAATCCCTAATCAGTCCTTGCTTTTCCAAATACATCCACATCCTGTCCCTCAGGATTCCCTCCAACAACTTGCCCACCACTGAGGTCAGGCTCACCGGTCTATCGTTCCCTGCTTTGTTCTTACCACCTTTCTTAAACAGTGGCATCACGTTTGCCAACCTCCAGTCTTCCGGCACCTCACCTGTGACTATCGATGATACAAATATCTCAGCAAGAGGCCCAGCAATCACTTCTCTAGCTTCTCACAGAGTTCTTGGGTCACCTGATCAGGTCCTGGGGATTTATCCACCTTTACCCGTTTCAAGACATCCAACACTTCCTCCTCTGTAATCTGGACATTTTGCAAGATGTCACCATCTATTCTATATCTTCCATATCCTTTTCCACAGTAAATACTGATGCAAAATATACGTTTAGTATCTCCCCCATTTTCTGTGGCTTCACACAAAGGCCGCCTTGCTGATCTTTGAGGGGCCCTATTCTCTCCCTAGTTACCCTTTTGTCCTTAATATATTTGTAAAAACCCTTTGGATTCTCAATTCTATTTGCCAAAGCTATCCCATGTCCCCGTTTTGCCCTTCTGATTTCCCTCTTAAGTATGCTCCTACTTTCTTTATACTCTTCTAAGGATTCACTCTATCGATTCTATCTATGCCCTACATATGCTTCCTTCTTTTTCTTAACCAAACCCTCAATTTCTTTCGTCATCCAGCATTCCCTATACCTACTAGCCTTCCCTTTCACCCTGATAGGAATATACTCTCTCTGGATTCTTGTTATCTCATTTCTGAAGGCTTCCCATTTTCCAGCCATCCCTTTACCTGCAAAGATCTCCCTCAAAACACCTTTCGAATGTTCTTGCCTAATACCGTCAAAACTGGCCTTTCTCCAATTTAGAACTTCAACTTTTAGATCTGGTCTATCCTTTTCCATCACTATTTTAAAACGAATAGAATTATGGTCGCTGGCCCCAAAGTGTTCCCCCACTGACACCTCAGTCACCTGCCCTGCCTTATTTCCCAAGAGTAGGTCAAGTTTTGCACCTTCTCTAGTAGGTACATCCACATACTGAATCAGAAAATTGTCTTGTACACACTTAAGAAATTCTAAACCTTTAACACTATGGCAGCCATTCTCATGTTTCAATCTTTCTCTTTGTTTTTGGAATATCCCACACTCTCAGACACTGTGTTCCAGAACGTAACGCCTGGATTAATCCGGCCTATCCCATACTCTCAGACACTGTGTTCCAGACCCTAACCCCTGGATTAATCCGGCCTATCCCATACTCTCAGACACTGTGTTCCAGGCCCTAACACCTGGATTGACTCGGCCTCCCGAACACTCTCAGGCACTGTGTTCCAGACCGTAACCCCTGGATTAATCCAGCCTATCCCATACTCTCAGACACTGTGTTCCAGACCCTTACCCCTGGATTAATCCGGCCTATCCCACACTCAAAGGCACTGAGTTCCAGACACGTAACCCTTGATTAATCGAGGTTGTCCTATACTTTCAGGCACTGTGTTCCAGACCCTAACCTCTACATTAATCTGGCCTCCCCACATTCTCAGGCATTGTGTTCCAGACCCTAACCCCTGGATTAATCCGGCCTATCCCATCCTCTCAGGCAGTTTGTTCCAGACCCTAACCCCTGGATTAATCCGGACTATCCCACACTCAAAGGCGCGGTGTTCCAGACCCTAACCCCTGGATTGACCTGGCCTATCCCACACTCAAAGGCACTGTGTTCCAGACCCTAACCCCTGGATTGACCTGGCCTATCCCACACTCTCAGAAACTGTTTTCCAGACGAAAACTCCTGGATTAACACGGCCTTACCCACACTCATGGGTACTGCGTTCCAGGCCCTATCCCCTGGATTGACCCGACCTCCCCAAACTCTCAGACACTATGTTCCAGAGCCTAACCCCTGGATTAATCCGGCCTATCCCACACTCTCACTCACTATGTTCCAGACACTAACCCCTGGATTAATCCGACCAATCCATCACTCTCACACTCTGTATTCTACACCCGAACCTCGGATTAATCCAGCCTATCCCACTCTCTCAGGCACGGTGCTCCACACCCTAACCTCTATATTACAGCGTCCTACCCTGCACTCTCAGGCACTATGATCCAGACCATAACCACTGGATTAACGCGGCCTTACCCACACTCATGGGTACTGCGTTCCAGACCCTAACCCCTGGATTGACCCGGCCTATCTCACACTCTCAGGCACTGTGTTCCAGAGCCTATCCACTGGAATGACCTGACCTCCCCAAACTCTTAGGCACTGTGTTCCAGACCCTAATGCCTGGATTAATCCGGCCTATCCCATGCTCAAAGGCACCGAATTCCATACCCTAACCCCTGGATTATTCCCACCTATACCACACTCTCAGGCACCGTGTTCCTGACCCTTACCTCTGGATTAATCCAGCCTCCCCCACACTATCAGGGAGTGTGTTCCAGAACCTAAACTCTGGATTAGTCCGGTCTATCCCACATTCTCAGACACTGTGTTCAGACCCTAACCCCTGGATGAATCCGGCCTATCCCACACTCTCAGGCACTGTTTTCCAGACTCTAACCCCTGGATTAATCCGGCCTATCCCACGCACTCAGGCACTGTGTTCCAGACCCTAACTTCTGGATTAATCCGGCCTAACCAACATTCTCAGACACTGTGTTGCAGACCCTAACCCCTGGATAAATCCGGCCTATCTCACATTCTCAGGCACTGTGTTCCAGACCCTATCCCGTGGAATGACCCGACCTCTCCAAACTCTCAGTCACTGTGTTCCAGATCCTAACCCCTGGATTAATCCGGCCTATCCCACACTCAAAGGCACTGAATTCCATACCCTAACCCCTGGATTATTCCCACCTATCCCACACTCTCAGGCACTGTGTTCCAGACCCTAACCCCTGGATTAATCCGGCCTATCCCACACTCTCAGGCACTGTGTTCCAGACCCTAACCCCTGGATTAATCTGGCCTATCCCTGACTCTCAGGCACTCTGTGTCAGTCCCTAAACCCTGCATTCGTCTGGCGTATCACACTCTCAGAATCTGTATTCCAGACCAAAACCCCTGGATAAATCCAGCCTATCCCACGCACTCAGGCACTGTGATCCAGACCAAAACCCCTGGATTGACCCAGCCTCCCCACACTCTCAGGCACTGTGTTCCAGATCAAAACCCCTGGATTAATCCAGCCTATCCCACGCACTCAGGCACTGTGATCCAGACCAAAACCCCTGGGTTGACCCAGCCTACCCACACACTCAGGCACTGTGTTCCAGACCCTAACCCCTGGATTTAACCCAGCCTCCCCACACTCTCAGGCACTGTGTTCCAGACACTAAACACAGCATTATACCGACCACCACCATACTCTCACGCACTGTGTTCCAGACATAATCCCTGGATGAATCCGGCCTCTCCCAATCTCTAAGGCACTGTGTTCCAGACCCGAACACCTGAATTAATTCGGCCACCTGCACACTCTCAGGCACTGTGTTCCAGAGCCTAATCCTTAGATTAATCCGGCCAAACCCACATTCACAGACACTGTGTTCCAGACCCTAACCCTTGGATTAATCCGAAATATCCCTCACTCTCAGTCACGGCGTTTCAGACACTAACCCCTGGATTGACCCGGCATATCCCACAGTCTCAGACACTGTGTTCTAGAACGTAACGCCTGGATTAATCCGGCCTATCCCACTCTCTCTGACAAAGTGTTCCAGACACTAACCCCTGTATTAAACTGACCACCACCATACTCTCAGACACTGTATTCCCGACATTAAACCCTGGATTGACCCAGCCTATCGTACACTCTCAGACACTGTGTTCCAGAATCGAACCACTAGATAAATCCGGCCTATCCCATACTCTCAGACACTGTGTTCCAGACCCTAACACCTGGACTGACCTGGCCTACCCCACACTCTCAGGCACTGTGATCCCGACCCTAACCCATGGATTAATCCGGCCTATCCCACACTCTCAGGCGCTGTGTTCCAGAGCCTCACCCCTGGATTAATCCAGCCTGTCCCACACTCAAAGGCACTGAATTCCATACCCTAACCCCTAGATTATTCCCACCTATCCAACACTCTCAGGCACTGTGTTCGAGACCATAACCTCTGGATTAATCCAGCCTATTCCACACTCTCAGACACTGTGTTCCAGACCCTAACCCCTGGATTAATCCGGCCTATCCCATTCTCTCAGGCACTGTGTTCCAGACTCTAAATCCTTGAATTAATCTGGTCTATCCCACGCTCTCAGGCACTTTGTTCCACACCCTAACCCCTGGATTAATACAGCCTCCCCGACATTCTCAGGCAGTGTGTTCCAGAACCTAACCCGTGGATTAATCCAGCCTATCCCACACTCTCAGGCACTGTGTTCCAGACCCTCACCCCTTGATTAATCCGGCCTATCCAAATCTCTAAGGCACTGTGTTCCAGACCCTCATACCTAATTAATTCAGCCTCCCGCACACTCTCAGGCACTGTGTTCCAGAGCCTAACCCCTGGATTAATCCGGCCTAACCCACATTCTCAGACACTGTGTTCCAAGCCCTAACCCTTGGATTAATCCAGCCTAACCCACATTCTCAGACACTGTGTTCCAGACCCTAACCCCTGGATTAATCCGGCCTATCCCACTCTCTCAGGCACTGTGTTCCAGGCCATAACCCTTGGATTAATCCGGCCTATGCCTGACTCTCAGCCACTCTATTTCAGACCCGAAACCCTGCATTAATCTGGCCTATCCCACACTCTCAGAAACTGTGTTCCAGACCCAAAACCCCTGGATTAATCCGCCCTATCCCATACTCTCAGGCACTGTGTTCCAGAACGTAAACCCTGGATTAATCCGGCCAATCCCACACTGTCAGGCACTGTGTTCCAGACCCTAAGCCTTCAATTAATCCAGCCAAACCCACACCCACAGACACTGTGTTCCAGACACTAACCCCTGGATTAATCCGGCCTATCCCACACTCTCAAGCACTGTATTCCAGACCCTAACACCTGGATTAATCCGGCCAAACCCACACTCTCAGGCACTGTGTTCCAGACCCTAAGTCTTCGAGTAATCCAGCCAAACCCACACCCTCAGACACTGTGTTCCAGACACTAACCCCTGGATTAATCCGGCCTATCCCACACTCTAAGGCACTGTATTCCAGACCCGAACACCTGGATTGATCCGGCCAATCCCACACTGTCAGGCACTGTATTCCAGGCCCTAACCCTTCGATTAATCCA
This sequence comes from Chiloscyllium plagiosum, assembly GCF_037043375.1. Lineage (NCBI taxonomy): Eukaryota > Metazoa > Chordata > Chondrichthyes > Orectolobiformes > Hemiscylliidae > Chiloscyllium > Chiloscyllium plagiosum. Next base: position 46,330,742 of record NW_028270181.1, read on the forward strand.
GCCAAACCCACACCCTCAGACACTGTGTTCCAGACACGAACCCCTGGATTAATCCGGCCTATCCCATACTCTCAGGCACTGTGTTCCAGAACGTAACACCTGGATTAATCCAGCCAAACCCACACTGTCAGGCACTGTGTTCCAGACCCTAAGCCTTCGATTAATCCAGCCAAACCCACACCCTCAGACACTGTCTTCCAGACTCTAACCCCTGGATTAATCTGGCCTATCCCATACTCTCAGGCACTGTGTTCCAGAACGTAACACCTGGATTAATCCGGCCAAACCCACACTGTCAGGCACTCTGTTCCAGACCCTAAGGCTTCGATTAATCCAGCCAAATCCACACCCTCAGACACCGTCTTCCAGACACTAACCCCTGGATTAATCCGGCATATCGCACACTCTCAGGCACTGTGTTCCAGACCCTAACCGTGGATTAATCCGGCCTATCCCACACCCTCAGGCACTTTTTTCCACACCCTAACCCCTGCATTAATCCAGTCTCCCCCACACTCTCAGGCAGTGTGTTCCAAAACCTAACCCGTGGATTAACCCGGCCTATCCCACATTCCGATCCAGGGGTTTTGGGTCTGGAATACAGTTTCTGAGAGTGTGGGAAAGGCCAGATTAATGCAGGGTTTCGGGTCTGAAACAGAGTGGCTGAGAGTCAGGGATAGGCCGGATTAATCCAAGAGTCATGACCTGGAACACAGTGCCTGAGAGAGTGGGATAGGCCGGATTAATCCAGGGGTTAGGGTCTGGAACACAGTGTCTGAGAGAGTGGGATAGGCCGGATTAATCCAGGGGTTAGGGTCTGGAACACAGTGTCTGAGAATGTGGGTTAGGCTGGATTAATCCAAGGGTTAGGGCTTGGAACACAGTGTCTGAGAATGTGGGTTAGGCCGGATTAATCCAGGGGTTAGGCTCTTGAAGACAGTGCCTGAGAGTGTGCGGGAGGCTGAATTAATTAGGTATGAGGGTCTGGAACACAGTGCCTTAGAGATTGGGATAGGCCGGGTTAATCCAGGGGTGAGGGTCTGGAACACAGTGCCTGAGAGTGTGGGATAGGCTGGATTAATCCACGGGTTAGGTTCTGGAACACACTGCCAGAGAATGTCGGGGAGGCTGGATTAATCCAGGGGTTAGGGTGTGGAACAAAGTGCCTGAGAGCGTGGGATAGACCAGATTAATTCAAGGATTTAGAGTCTGGAACACAGTGCCTGAGAGAATGGGATAGGCCGGATTAATCCAGGGGTTAGGGTCTGGAACACAGTGCCTGAGAGTGTGTGGAAGGCCAGGTCAATCCAGGTGTTATGGTCTGGAACACAGTGTCTGAGAGTGTGGGATAGGTGGGAATAATCTAGGGGTTAGGGTATGGAATTCAGTGCCTTTGAGTGTGGGACAGGCCGGATTAATCCAGGGGTTAGGTTCTGGAACAGAATACCTAAGAGTGTGGGGAAGGCAAGGTCAATCCAGATGTTAGGGTCTGGAACACAATGTCTGAGATGTGGGTTTCGGCTGGATTAATCCAGGGGTCCGGCTCTGGAACGCAGTGTCTGAGAGTGTACGATAGGTCCGGTCAATCCTGGGTAGATTGTCGGGAATACAGTGTCTGAGAGTATGGTGGTGGTCGGTTTAATACAGGAGTTAGTGTCTGGAACACAGTGTCACAGAGAGTGGGATAGGCCGGATTAATCCAGGGGTTAGGGTCTGGAAATCAGTGCCTGAGAATGTGGGGGAGGCCGGATTAATCCATGGGTTAGGCTCTGGAACACAGTGCCTGAGAGTGTGGGGGAGGCTGGATTAATCCAGGGGTTAGGGTCTGGAACACAGTGCCTGAGCGTGTGGGATCGGCCGGAATTAATCCACGGGTTAGGCTCTGGAACACAGTGCCTGAGAGTGTGTGGTAGGCTGGATTAATCCAGGGGTTAGTGTCTGGAACACAGTGTCTGAGAGTGTGGGATAGGCTGAATTATTCCAGGCTTTAGGGTCTGTAAAACAGTGTCTGAGGGTGTGGGTTTGGCTGGATTAATAGAAGCTGGAAATGTGTTGCTGGAAAAGCGCAGCAGGTCAGGCAGCATCCAGGGAACAGGAGAATCGACGTTTCGGGCATAAGCCCTTCTTCAGGAATTGGGAAAGTTTGTCCAGCAGGCTAAGATAAAAGGTAGGGAGGAGGGACTTGGGGGAGGGGCGTCGGAAATGTGATAGGTGGAAAGAGGTCAAGGTGAGGGTGATAGGTCAGACTGGGGTGGGGGCGGAGAGGTCGGGAAGAAGATTGCAGGTTAGGAAGGCGGTGCTGAATTTGATGGATTTGACTGAGACAGGGTGGGGGGAGGGGAAATGAGGAAACTAGTGAAATCCGAGTTCATCCCTTTTGGTTGGAGGGTTCCTAGCCGGAAGATGAGGCGTTCTTCCTCCAACCGTCGTTTTGTTGTGGTCTGACGATGGAGGAGTCCAAAGACCTGCATATCCTTGGTGGAGTGGGAGGGGGAATTGAAATGTTGAGCTACAGGGTGGTTGGGTTGGTTGGTCCGGTTTCCCAGAGCTGTTCTCTGAAACGCTCCGCAAGTAGCCGGCCTGTCTCCCCAATATAGAGGAGGCCACATCGGGTGCAGAGGATGCAATAGATGATATGTGTGGAGGTGCAGGTGAATCTGTGGCGGATATGGAAGTTTCCTTTGTGGCCTTGGAGGGAGGTGAGGGGGGAGGTGTGGGCGCAAGTCTTGTACCTCCTGCGGTTGCAGGGGAAGGTGCCGGGAGTGGAGGTTGGGTTGGTGGGGGGTGTGGATCTGACGAGGGAGTCACGGAGGGAGTGGTCTTTACGGAATGCTGATAGGGGAGGGGAGGGAAATATATCCCTGGTGGATGGGTCCGTTTGGAGGTAGCGGAAATGACGGCGGATGATGCGCTGTACATGGAGATTGGTGGGGTGGTAGGTGAGGACCAGTGGGGTTCTGTCCTGGTGGCAGTTGGAGGGGCGGGGTTCAAGGGCGGAGGAGCGGGAAGTGGAAGAGATGCGGTGGAGGGCATTGTCGACCACGTCGGGAGGGAAATTGCGGTCCTTGAAGAAGGAGGCCATCTGGGTTGTACGTTTTTGGAACTCGTCCTCCTGGGAGCAGATGCGGCGGAGTCGAAGGAATTGGGAGAATGGGATGGCGTTTTTACAGGGGGCAGGATGGGAGGAGGTGTAGTCCAGGTAGCTGTGGGAGTCGGTCGGTTTGTAGTAGATGTCCGTGTTGATTCGGTCGCCTGAGATAGAAAGGCTTAGTAGAAGGCTTAGTGTCTGGAATACAGTACCTGAGTGTGTAGGATAGGCCAGATTAGTCCAGAGGTTAGGATCTGTAACACAGTGTCTGAGAGTGTTCGGGAGTCCGAGTCAATCCAGGGTTAAGGGTGTGGAACACAGTTCCTGAGAATTTGGGATAGGCCGGATTAATCCCGGGGTTAGTGTCTGGAACACAGTGCCTAGGAGTGTGGGATAGGCTGGATTAATCCAGGGGTTAGAGTCTGGAACACAGTGCCTGAGAGTGTGGGATAGGCCGGATTAATCCAGGAGTTAGGGTCTGGAACACAGTACCTGAGAGAGTGGGATCGTCCGGATTAATGCAGCGGTTAGGGTCTGGAACACAGTGTCTGAGAATGTGGGGGAGGCCGGATTAATCCAGGGGTTAGGGTCTGGAACACAGTGCCTGAGAATGTGCGATAGGCCGGATTAATCCAGGGGTTAGTGTCTGGAACACAGTGTCTGAGGGTGTGGGTTTGGCTGGATTAATCGAAGGCTTAAGGTCTGGAACACAGTGCCTGACAGTGTGAGATTGACCAGGATTAATCCAGGTGTTAGGGTCTGGAACACAGTGTGTGAGTATGGGATAGGGCGGATTAATCCAGGGGTTTTGGGTCTGGAATACAGTTTCTGAGAGTGTGGGATAGGCCAGATTAATGCAGGGTTTCGGGTCTGAAACAGAGTGGCTGAGAGCCAGGGATAGGCCGGATTAATCCAAGGGTTATGGCCTGGAACACAGTGCCTGAGAGAGTGGGATAGGCCAGACTAATCCAGGGGCAGGGTCTGGAACACAGTGTCTGAGAGTGTGGGATAGGCCGGATTAATCCAAGGGTTAGGGCTTGGAACACAGTGTCTGAGAATGTGGGTTAGGCCGGATTAATCCAGGGGTTAGGCTCTGGAACACAGTGCCTGAGAGTGTGCGGGAGGCAGAATTAATTAGGTATGAGGGTCTGGAACACAGTGCTTTAGAGATTGGGATAGGCCGGATTAATCCACAGGTTCGGTTCTGGAACATACTGCCTGAGAATGTCGGGAAGGCTGGATTAATCCAGGGGTTAGGGTGTGGAACAAAGTGCCTGAGACCCCTGTATTCCAGACCCTAACCGTGGATTAATCTGGCCTCCCCCACATTCTCAGACACTGTGTTCCAGACCCTAACCCCTGGATTAATTCGGCCGGTCCCACTCTCTCAGGCACTGTGTTCCAGACACTAACCCCAAGATTAATCCAGCCTATCCCACTCTCCTAGGCACTGTGTTCCAGACACTAACTACTGGATTAATCCGGCCTATCCCAAATTCTCAGGAACTGTGTTCCACACCCTTAACCCTGGATTGACTCGGACTCCCGAACACTCTCAGACACTGTGTTACAGATCCTAACCCCCGGATTATTCCCAGCTCTCCCACACTCTCAGGTACTGTGTTCCAGACACGAAGCCTTCTATTAATCCAGCCAAACCCACACCCTCAGACACTGTTTTACAGACCCTAAAGCCTGGAATAATTCAGCCTCTCCCACTCTCTCAGGCACTGTGTTCCAGACCCTAAAGCCTTGAATTAATCTGGTCTATCCCACGCTCTCAGGCACTTTGTTCCACACCCTTACCCCTGGATTAATCCAGTTTCCCCGACATTCTCAGGCAGTGTGTTCCACACAATAAACCCTGGATTAATCCGGCCTATGCCACACTCTCAGGCACTGTGTTCCAGACCCTCACCCCTGGATTAATCCGGCCTATCCCAATCTCTAAGGCACTGTGTTCCAGACCCTCATACTTAATTAATTCAGCCTCCCGCACACTCTCAGGCACTGTGTTATAGAGCCTAACCCCTGGATTAAGACGGCCGAACCCACATTCTCAGACAGTGTTCCAGACCCTAACCCCTGGATTAATCTGGCCTATCCCACACTCTCAGAAACTGTATTCCAGACCCAAAACCCCTGGATTAATCCGCCCTATCCCATACTCTCAGGCTCTTTGTTCCAGACCCTAACACCTGGATTAATCCGGCCAATCTCACACTGTCAGGCACTGTGTTCCAGACCCTAAGCCTTCGATTAATCCAGCCAAACCCACACCCTCAGACACTGTGTTCCAGACTCTAACCCCTTGATTAATCCAGCCTAACCCACACTCTCAGGCTCTGTATTCCAGAACGTAACACCTGGATTAATCTGGCGAATCCCACACTGTCAGGCACTGTGTTCCAGACCCTAAGCCTTCGATTAATCCAGCCAAACCCACACACACAGACACTGTGTTCCAGACACTGACCCCTGGATTAATCCGGCCTATCGCACACTCTCAGGCACTGTGTTCCAGACCCTAGCCGTGGATTAATCCGGCCTATCCCACACTCTCAGGCACTTTGTTCCACACCCTAACCCCTGGATTAATCCAGCCTCCCCCACACTCTCAGGCAGTGTGTTCCAAAACATAACCCGTGGATTAATCCGGCATATCAAACATTCTCCGGCACTGTGTTCCAGACCCTAACCCCTGGATTAATCCGGCCTATCCCACATTCTCAGACACTGTGTTCCAGACCCTCATACCTAATTAATTCAGCCTCCCGCACACTCTCAGACACTGTGTTCCAGACCCTAACCCCTGGATTAATCCGGCCTATCCCACTCTCTCAGGCACTGTGTTCCAGACCCTAAATCCTTGAATTAATCTGGCCTATCCCACATTCTCAGGCACTGTGTTCCAGACCCTAACCCCTGGATTAATCCGGCCTCCCCCACACTCTCAGGCACTGTGTTATAGACCCTAACCCCTGGATTAATCCAGCCTTCCCAACATTCTCAGGCAGTGTGTTCCAGAACCTAACCCGTGGATTAATCCGGCCTACCACACTCTCTCAGGCACTGTGTTCCAGACCCTCACCCCTGGATAAATCCGGCCTATCCCAATCTCTAAGGCACTGTGTTCCAGACCCTCATACCAAATTAATTCAGCCTCCCGCGCACTCTCAGGCACTATGTTCCAGAGCCTAACCCCTGGATTAATCCGGCCTAACCCACATTCTCAGACACTGTGGTCCAAGCCCTAACCCTTGGATTAATCCAGACTAACCCATATTCTCAGACACTGTGTTCCAGACCCTAACCCCTGGATTAATCCGGCCTATCCCACTCTCTCAGGCACTGTGTTCCAGGCCATAACTCTTGGATTAATCCGGCCTATGCCTGACTCTCACCCACTCTGTTTCAGTCCCGAAACCCTGCATTAATCTGGTCTTTCCCACACTCTCAGAAACTGTTTTCCAGACCCAAAACCCCTGGATTAATCCGGCCTATGCCACAATCTCAGGCACTGTGTTCCAGACCCTCACCCCTGGATTAATCCGGCCTATCCCAATCTCTAAGGCACTGTGTTCCAGACCCTCATACTTAATTAATTCAGCCTCCCGCACACTCTCAGGCACTGTGTTATAGAGCCTAACCCCTGGATTAAGACGGCCGAACCCACATTCTCAGACACTGTGTTCCAGACCCTAATCCCTGGATTAATCCGGCCTATCCCACACTCTCAGACACTTTGTTCCACACCCTAACCCCTGGATTAATCCGGCCTCCCCCACATTCTCAGACACTGTGTTCCAGACCCTAACCCCTGGATTAATTCGGCCGGTCCCACTCTCTCAGGCACTGTGTTCCAGACTCTAACCCCAGGATTAATCCAGCCTATCCCACTCTCCTAGGCACTGTGTTCCAGACACTAACCACTGGATTAATCCAGCCTATCCCAAATTCTCAGGCACTGTGTTCCACACCCTTAACCCTGGATTGACTCGGACTCCCGAACACTCTCAGACACTGTGTTACAGATCCTAACCCCCGGATTATTGCCAACTCTCCCACACTCTCAGGTACTGTGTTCCAGACACGAAGCCTTCTATTAATCCAGCCAAACCCACACCCTCAGACACTGTTTTACAGACCCTAAAGCCTGGAATAATTCAGCCTCTCCCACTCTCTCAGGCACTGTGTTCCAGACCCTAAAGCCTTGAATCAATCTGGTCTATCCCACGCTCTCAGGCACTTTGTTCCACACCCTTACCCCATGGATTAATCCAGTTTCCCCGACATTCTCAGGCAGTGTGTTCCAAACACGAAGCCCTGGATTAATCCGGCCTATGCCACACTCTCAGGCACTGTGTTCCAGACCCTCACCCCTGGATTAATCCTGCCTATCCCAATCTCTAAGGCACTGTGTTTCAGACCCTCATACTTAATTAATTCAGCCTCCCGCACACTCTCAGGCACTGTGTTATAGAGCCTAACCCCTGGATTAAGACGGCCGAACCCACATTCTCAGAAACTGTATTCCAGACCCAAAACCCCTGGATTAATCCGCCCTATCCCATACTCTCAGGCTCTTTGTTCTAGACCCTAACACCTGGATTAATCCGGCCAATCTCACACTGTCAGGCACTGTGTTCCAGACCCTAAGCCTTCGATTAATCCAGCCAAACCCACACCCTCAGACACTGTGTTCCAGACTCTAACCCCTTGATTAATCCAGCCTAACCCACACTCTCAGGCTCTGTATTCCAGAACGTAACACCTGGATTAATCAGGCGAATCCCACACTGTCAGGCACTGTGTTCCAGACCCTAAGCCTTCGATTAATCCAGCCAAACCCACACACACAGACACTGTGTTCCAGACACTGACCCCTGGATTAATCCGGCCTATCGCACACTCTCAGGCACTGTGTTCCAGACCCTAGCCGTGGATTAATCCGGCCTATCCCACACTCTCAGGCACTTTGTTCCACACACTAACCCTGGATTAATCCAGCCTCCCCCACACTCTCAGGCAGTGTGTTCCAAAACATAACCCGTGGATTAATCCGGCATATCAAACATTCTCCGGCACTGTGTTCCAGACCCTAACCCCTGGATTAATCCGGCCTATCCCACATTCTCAGACACTGTGTTCCAGACCCTCATACCTAATTAATTCAGCCTCCCGCACACTCTCAGACACTGTGTTCCAGACCCTCACCCCTGGATTAATCCGGCCTATCCCAATCTCTAAGGCACTGTGTTCCAGACCCTCATACTTAATTAATTCAGCCTCCCGCACACTCTCAGGCACTGTGTTATAGAGCCTAACCCCTGGATTAATCTGGCCTATCCCACACTCTCATAAACTGTATTCCAGACCCAAAACCCCTGGATTAATCCGCCCTATCCCATACTCTCAGGCTCTTTGTTCCAGACCCTAACACCTGGATTAATCCGGCCAATCTCACACTGTCAGGCACTGTGTTCCAGACCCTAAGCCTTCGATTAATCCAGCCAAACTCACACCCTCAGACACTGTGTTCCAGACTCTAACCCCTTGATTAATCCAGCCTAACCCACACTCTCAGGCTCTGTATTCCAGAACGTAACACCTGGATTAATCTGGCGAATCCCACACTGTCAGGCACTGTGTTCCAGACCCTAAGACTTCAATTAATCCAGCCAAACCCACACACACAGACACTGTGTTCCAGACACTGACCCCTGGATTAATCCGGCCTATCGCACACTCTCAGGCACTTGTAATAGACCCTAACCCCTGGATTAATCCAGCCTTCCCGACATTCTCAGGCAGTGTGTTCCAGAACCTAACCCGTGGATTAATCCGGCCTACCACACTCTCTCAGGCACTGTGTTCCAGACCCTCACCCCTGGATTAATCCAGCCTATCCCAATCTCTAAGGCACTGTGTTCCAGACCCTCATACCAAATTAATTCAGCATCCCGCGCACTCTCAGGCACTATGTTCCAGAGCCTAACACCTGGATTAATCCGGCCTAACCCACATTCTCAGACACTGTGGTCCAAGCCCTAACCCCTGGATTAATCTGGCCTATCCCACTCTCTCAGGCACTGTGTTCCAGGCCATAACTCTTGGATTAATCCGGCCTATGCCTGACTCTCACCCACTCTGTTTCAGTCCCGAAACCCTGCATTAATCTGGTCTTTCCCACACTCTCAGAAACTGTATTCCAGTCCCAAAACCCCTGGATTAATCCGGCCTGTGCCACACTCTCAGGCACTGTGTTCCAGACCCTCACCCCTGGATTAATCCGGCCTATCCCAATCTCTAAGGCACTGTGTTCCAGACCCTCATACTTAATTAATTCAGCCTCCCGCACACTCTCAGGCACTGTGTTATAGAGCCTAACCCCTGGATTAAGACGGCCGAACCCACATTCTCAGACACTGTGTTCCAGACCCTAACCCCTGGATTAATCTGGCCTATCCCACACTCTCAGAAACTGTATTCCAGACCCAAAACCCCTGGATTAATCCGCCCTATCCCATACTCTCAGGCTCTTTGTTCCAGACCCTAACACCTGGATTAATCCGGCCAATCTCACACTGTCAGGCACTGTGTTCCAGACCCTAAACCTTTGATTAATCCAGCCAAACCCACAACCTCAGACACTGTGTTCCAGACTCTAACCCCTTGATTAATCCAGCCTAACCCACACTCTCAGGCACTGTATTCCAGAACGTAACACCTGGATTAATCTGGCGAATCCCACACTGTCAGGCACTGTGTTCCAGACCCTAAGCCGTCGATTAATCCAGCCAAACCCACACACACAGACACTGTGTTCCAGACACTGACCCCTGGATTAATCCGGCCTATCGCACACTCTCTGGCACTGTGTTCCAGACCCTAGCCGTGGATTAATCCGGCCTATTCCACACTCTCAGGCACTTTGTTCCACACCCTAACCCCTGGATTAATCCAGCATCGCCCACACTCTCAGGCAGTGTGTTCCAAAACATAACCCGTGGATTAATCCGGCATATCAAACATTCTCAGGCACTGTGTTCCAGACCCTAACCCCTGGATTAATCCGGCCTATCCCACATTCTCAGACACTGTGTTCCAGACCCTCATACCTAATTAATTCAGCCTCCCGCACACTCTCAGACACTGTGTTCCAGACCCTAACCCCTGGATTAATCCGGCCTATCCCACTCTCTCAGGCACTGTGTTCCAGACCCTAAATCCTTGAATTAATCTGGTCTATCCCACATTCTCAGGCACTGTGTTCCAGACCCTAACCCCTGGATTAATCCGGCCTCCCCCACACTCTCAGGCACTGTGTAATAGACCCTAACCCCTGGATTAATCCAGCCTTCCCGACATTCTCAGGCAGTGTGTTCCAGAGCCTAACCCGTGGATTAATCCGGCCTACCACACTCTCTCAGGCACTGTGTTCCAGACCCTCACCCCTGGATTAATCCAGCCTATCCCAATCTCTAAGGCACTGTGTTCCAGACCCTCATACCAAATTAATTCAGCATCCCGCGCACTCTCAGGCACTATGTTCCAGAGCCTAACACCTGGATTAATCCGGCCTAACCCACATTCTCAGACACTGTGGTCCAAGCCCTAACCCCTGGATTAATCTGGCCTATCCCACTCTCTCAGGCACTGTGTTCCAGGCCATAACTCTTGGATTAATCCGGCCTATGCCTGACTCTCACCCACTCTGTTTCAGTCCCGAAACCCTGCATTAATCTGGTCTTTCCCACACTCTCAGAAACTGTATTCCAGACCCAAAACCCCTGGATTAATCCGGCCTGTGCCACACTCTCAGGCACTGTGTTCCAGACCCTCACCCCTGGATTAATCCGGCCTATCCCAATCTCTAAGGCACTGTGTTCCAGACCCTCATACTTAATTAATTCAGCCTCCCGCACACTCTCAGGCACTGTGTTATAGAGCCTAACCCCTGGATTAAGACGGCCGAACCCACATTCTCAGACACTGTGTTCCAGACCCTAACCCCTGGATTAATCTGGCCTATCCCACACTCTCATAAACTGTATTCCAGACCCAAAACCCCTGGATTAATCCGCCCTATCCCATACTCTCAGGCTCTTTGTTCCAGACCCTAACACCTGGATTAATCCGGCCAATCTCACACTGTCAGGCACTGTGTTCCAGACCCTAAACCTTTGATTAATCCAGCCAAACCCACAACCTCAGACACTGTGTTCCAGACTCTAACCCCTTGATTTCTCCAGCCTAACCCACACTCTCAGGCACTGTATTCCAGAACGTAACACCTGGATTAATCTGGCGAATCCCACACTGTCAGGCACTGTGTTCCAGACCCTAAGCCGTCGATTAATCCAGCCAAACCCACACACACAGACACTGTGTTCCAGACACTGACCCCTGGATTAATCCGGCCTATCGCACACTCTCTGGCACTGTGTTCCAGACCCTAGCCGTGGATTAATCCGGCCTATTCCACACTCTCAGGCACTTTGTTCCACACCCTAACCCCTGGATTAATCCAGCCTCGCCCACACTCTCAGGCAGTGTGTTCCAAAACATAACCCGTGGATTAATCCCGCATATCAAACATTCTCAGGCACTGTGTTCCAGACCCTAACCCCTGGATTAATCCGGCCTATCCCACATTCTCAGACACTGTGTTCCAGACCCTCATACCTAATTAATTCAGCCTCCCGCACACTCTCAGACACTGTGTTCCAGACCCTAACCCCTGGATTAATCCGGCCTATCCCACTCTCTCAGGCACTGTGTTCCAGACCCTAAATCCTTGAATTAATCTGGCCTATCCCACATTCTCAGGCACTGTGTTCCAGACCCTAACCCCTGGATTAATCCGGCCTCCCCCACACTCTCAGGCACTGTGTTATAGACCCTAACCCCTGGATTAATCCAGCCTTCCCGACATTCTCAGGCAGTGTGTTCCAGAACCTAACCCGTGGATTAATCCGGCCTACCACACTCTCTCAGGCACTGTGTTCCAGACCCTCACCCCTGGATAAATCCGGCCTATCCCAATCTCTAAGGCACTGTGTTCCAGACCCTCATACCAAATTAATTCAGCATCCCGCGCACTCTCAGGCACTATGTTCCAGAGCCTAACCCCTGGATTAATCCGGCCTAACCCACATTCTCAGACACTGTGGTCCAAGCCCTAACCCTTGGATTAATCCAGACTAACCCACATTCTCAGACACTGTGTTCCAGACCCTAACCCCTGGATTAATCCGGCCTATCCCACTCTCTCAGGCACTGTGTTCCAGGCCATAACTCTTGGATTAATCCGGCCTATGCCTGACTCTCACCCACTCTGTTTCAGTCCCGAAACCCTGCATTAATCTGGCCTTTCCCACACTCTCAGAAACTGTATTCCAGACCCAGAACCCCTGGATTAATCCACCCTATCCCATAGTCTCAGGCACTGTGTTCCAGAACGTAACCCCTGGATTAATCCGGCCTATCCCACACTCTCAGGCACTGTATTCCAGACCCTAACCCCTGGATTAATCCGGCCTATCCCAGTCTCTCAGGCACTGTGTTCCAGTCCATAACCCTTGCATTAATCTGGCCTGTCCCTGACTCTCAGCCACTGTGTTCCAGACCCTAACCCCTGGATTAATCCGGCCTCCCCCACACTCTCAGGCACTATGTTATAGAGCCTAACCCCTGGATTAAGACGGCCTAACCCACATTGTCAGACACTGTATTCCAGACCCTAACCCCTGCATTAATCCGGCCGATCCCACTCTCTCAGGCACTGTGTTCCAGACCCTAACTCCTAGATTAATCCCGCCTATCCCACACTCTCAGGCACTGTGTTCCAGACTCTAACCCCTGGATTAATCCAGCCTATCCCACACTCCTAGGCACTGTGTTCCAGACACTAACCCCTGGATTAATCCGGCCTATCCCAAATTCTCAGGAACTGTGTTCCACACCCTTAACCCTGGATTGACTCAGACTCCCGAACACGCTCAGACACTGTGTTACAGATCCTAACCCCTGGATTAATCCGGCCTATCCCACACTCTCAGGTGCTGTGTTCCAGACCCTAACCTCTGGACTAATCTGGCCTATCCCACACACTCAGGTACTGTGTTCCAGACCATAACCCCTGGATTAATCCGGCCAATTCCACATTCTCAGGCACTGTATTCGAGACACTAAACCTTCTATTAATCCAGCCAAACCCACACCCTCAGACACTGTTTTACAGACCCTAAAGCCTGGAATGATTCAGCCTATCCCACACTCTCAGACACTGTGTTCCAAGCCCTAACCCTTGGATTAATCCAGCCTAACCCACATTCTAAGGCACTGTGTTCCAGACCCTAACCCCTGGATTAATCCGGCCTATCCCACTCTCTCAGGCACTGTGTTCCAGGCCATAACTCTTGGATTAATCCGGCCTATGCCTGACTCTCAGCCACTCTGTTTCAGACCCGAAACCCTGCATTAATATGGCCTTTCCCACACTCTCAGAAACTGTATTCCAGACCCAAAACCCCTGGATTAATCCGCCCTATCCCATAGTCTCAGGCACTGTGTTCCAGAACGTAACCCCTGGATTAATCCGGCCTACCCCACACTCTCAGGCACTGTATTCCAGACACTAACCCCTGGATTAATCCGGCCTATCCCAGTCTCTCAGGCACTGTGTTCCAGGCCGTAATCCTTGGATTAATCTGGCCTGTCCCTGACTCTCGGCCACTCTGTTTCAGACCCTAAACCCTGCATTAATCTGGCCTAACCCACATTCTCAGGCACTGTGTTCCAGACCCTAACCCCTGGATTAATCCGGCCTCCCCCACACTCTCAGGCACTGTGTTATAGAGCCTAACCACTGGATTAAGCTGGCCTAACCCACATTCTCATACACTGTATTCCAGACCCTAACCCCTGCATTAATCCGGCCGATCCCACTCTCTCAGGCACTGTGTTCCAGACTCTAACCCCTGGATTAATCCAGCCTATCCCACACTACTAGGCACTGTGTTCCAGACACTAACCCCTGGATTAATCCGGCCTATCCCAAATTCTCAGGAACTGTGTTCCACACCCTTAACCATGGATTGACTCAGACTCCCGAACACGCTCAGACACTGTGTTACAGATCCTAACCGCCGGATTAATCCGGCCTAACCCACACTCTCAGGCGCTGTGTTCCAGACCCTAACCTCTGGACTAATCTGGCCTATCCCACACACTCAGGTACTGTGTTCCAGACCATAACCCCTGGATTAATACAGCTCATCCCACACTCTCAGGCACTGTATTCCAGACACTAAGCCTTCTATTAATCCAGCCAAACCCACACCCTCAGACACTGTTTTACAGACCCTAAAGCCTGGAATAATTCAGCCTATCCCACACTCTCAGACACTGTGTTCCAGACACTAACCCCTGGATTAATCCGGCTTACCACATACTCTCAGGCACTGTGTTCCAGAGCCTAACCCGTGGATTAATTCCGGCCGATCCCACACGTCCAGGCACTGTGTTCCAGACCCTAACCCCTGGATTAATCCGGCCGATCCCTCACTTTCAGGCACTGTGTTCCAGAACGTAACCCCTGGATTAATCCGGCCTCCCCCACACTCTAAGGCACTGTATTCCAGACCCTAACACCTGGATTAATTCGGCCAATCCCACACTGTCAGGTACTGTGTTCCAGACCATAACCCCTGGATTAATACAGCTCATCCCACACTCTCAGGCACTGTATTCCAGACACTAAGCCTTCGATTAATCCAGCCAAATCCACACCCTCAGGCACTGTGTTCCAGACATAATCCCTGGATGAATCCGGCCTCTCCCAATCTCTCAGGCACTGTGTTCCAGAGCCTAACCCCTGGATTAATCTGGCCTAACCCACATTCTCAGACACTGTGTTCCAGAGCCTAACCCTTGTATTAATCCGGCCTAACCCACATTCTCAGACACTGTGTTCCAGGCCCTAACCCCTGGATTAATCCAGCCCATCCCAAGCTCACAGGCACTGTGTTCCAGGCCATAACCCTTGGATTAATCTGGCCTGTCCCTGACACTCAGCCACTCTGTTTCAGACCCTAAACCCTGTATTAATCTGGCCTATCCCACACTCTCAGAAACTTTATTCCAGACCCAAAACTCCTGGATTAATCCGACCTATTCCATACTCTCAGACAGTGTTCCAGACACTAACCCCTGGACTAACCGGGCCTACCCCACACTCTCAGGCACAGTATTCCAGACCATAACACCTGGATTAATCCGGCCAATCCCACATGGTCAGGCACTGTGTTCCAGACCCTAAGACTTCGATTAATCCAGCCAAACCCACACCCTCAGAGACTGTGTTCCAGACACTAACCCCTGGATTAATCCGCCTATCGCACACTCTCAGGCACTGTGTTCCAGACCCTAACACCTGGATTAATCCGGCCTATCCCACACTCTCAGGCACTTTGTTCCACACCCTAACCCCTGGATTAATCCGCCTATCGCACACTCTCAGGCACTGTGTTCCAGACCCTAACACCTGGATTAATCCAGCCTCCCCCACACTCTCAGGCAGTGTGTTCCAAAACCTAACCCGTGGATTAATCCGGCCTAACCCACATTCTCAGACACTGTGTTCCAGACCCTAACCCCTGGATTAATCCGGCCTATCCCACTCTCTCAGGCACTGTGTTCCAGGCCATAACCCTTGGATTAATCTGGCCTGTCCCTGACTCTCAGCCACTCTGTTTCAGACCCTAAACCCTGCATTAATCTGGCCTATCCCACATTCTCAGGCACTGTGTTCTAGACCCTAACCCCTGCATTAATCCGGCCGATCCCACTCTCTGAGGCACTGTGTTCTAGACTCTAACTCCTGGATTAATCCGGCCTATCCCGCACTCTCAGGCACTGTGTTCCAGACTCTAACCCCTGGATTAATCCAGCCTATCCCACACTCCTAGGCACTGTGTTCCAGACACTAACCCCTGGATTAATCCGGCCTATCCCAAATTCTCAGGAACTGTGTTCCACACCCTTAACCCTGGATTGACTCAGACTCCCGAACACGCTCAGACACTGTGTTACAGATCCTAACCCCCGGATTAATCCGGCCTATCCCATACTCTCAGGCGCTGTGTTCCAGACCCTAATGTCTGGACTAATCCGGCCTATCCCACACACTCAGGTACTGTGTTCCACACCCTAACCCCTGGATTAATCCGGCCTCCCCCACACTCTCAGGCACTGTGTTATAGAGCCTAACCCCTGGATTAAGACGGCCTAACCCACATTCTCAGACACTGTATTCCAGACCCTAACCCCTGCATTAATCCGGACGATCCCACTCTCTCAGGCACTGTGTTCTAGACCCTAACTCCTGGATTAATCCCGCCTATCCCACACTCTCAGGCACTGTGTTCCAGACTCTAACCCCTGGATTAATCCAGCCTATCCCACACTCCTAGGCACTGTGTTCCTGACACTAACCCCTGGATTAATTCGGCCTATCCCAAATTCTCAGGAACTGTGTTCCACACACTTAACCCTGGATTGACTCAGACTCCCGAACACGCTCAGACACTGTGTTACAGATCCTAACCCCCGGATTAATCCGGCCTATCCCACACTCTCAGGTGCTGTGTTCCAGACCCTAACCTCTGGACTAATCTAGCCTATCGCACACACTCAGGTACTGTGTTCCAGACCATAACCCCTGGATTAATCCGGCCAATCCCACACTCTCAGGCACTGTATTCCAGACACTAAGCCTTCTATTAATCCAGCCAAACCCACACCCTCAGACACTGTTTTACAGACCCTAAAGCCTGCAATAATTCAGCCTATCCCACACTCTCAGACACTGTGTTCCAGACACTAATCCCTGGATTAATCCGGCCTACCACATACTCTCAGGCACTGTGTTCCAGACCCTAACACCTGAATTAATTCTGCCGCCAGCACACTCTCAGGCACTGTGTTCCAGACCCTAACCCCTAGATTATTCACAACTATTCCACACTCTCAGGCACTGTATTCCAGACCCTAACCCCTGGATTAATCTGGCCTATTCCACACTCTTAGACACTGTGTTCCAGACCTTAACACCTGGATAAATCCGGCCTACCCCACACTCACGTACACTGTGTTCCAGATACTAACACCTGGATTGACCTGGCCTACCCCACACTCTCAGCCACTGTGTTACAGACCCTAAACCCTGGATTAATTCAGCCTATCCCACACTCTCTGACACTGTGTTCCAGACACTAACCCCTGTATTAAACCGACCACCACCATTCTCTCAGACACTGTATTCCCGACAATAAACCCTGGATTGACCCGGCCTATCGTACACTCTCAGACACTGTGTTCCAGACCCTAACACCTGGATTGACCTGGCCTTCCCCACACTCTCAGGCACTGAATTCCATACTGTAACGCCTGGATTATTCCCACCTATACCACACTCTCAGGCACTCTGTTCCAGACCTTAAACCCTGGATTATCTGGCCTATTCCACACTCTCAGGCACTGTGTTCCAGAACCGAGCCATTGGATTAATCCGGCCTATCCAATACTCTCAGACACTGTGTTCCAGACCCTAACACCTGGATTAATCCGGCCGAACCCACATTCTCAGATGCTGTGTTCCAGACCCTAACCCCTGGATAAAACCAGCCTCTCGCACACTCTCAGGCACTGTGTTCCAGAGCCCAACCCCTGGATTGATCCAGCCTATCCCATACTCTCAGGCACTGTATTCCAGACACTAACACCTGGATTGACCTGGCCTACCCCACACTCTCAGGCATTCTGTTCCAGACCCTAACCCCTGGATTATTCACACCTATCCCACACTCTCAGGCACAGTGTTCCAGACCCTAACCTCTGGATTAATTGGGCCTATTCCACACTCTCAGGCACTGGGTTCCAGACCCTAACCTCTGGATTAATCCGCCATATCCCACACTCTCAGGCACAGTGTTCCAGACCCTAACCATTGGATTATTTCGGCCTATCCCACACTATTAGGCACTGTGTTCCAGACACTAACCCCTGGATTGATCGGGCCTATCCCACTCTCTCAGTCACTGTGTTCCAGGCCATAACCCCTGGATTAATCTGGCCTGTCCCTGACTCTCAGGCACTGTATTCCAGACACTAACACATGGATTGACCTGGCCTACCCCACACTCTCAGGCATTCTGTTCCAGACCCTAACCCCTAGATTATTCACACCTATCCCACACTCTCAGGCACTGTATTCCAGACCCTAACCCCTGGATTAATCCGGCCTATACCACACTCTCAGACACAGTGTTCCAGAAACGAACCCCTGGATTAATCCGGCCTATTCCACACTCTCAGACACTGTGTTCCAAACCTTAACACCTGGATAAATCCGGCCTACCCCACACTCTCAGCCACTGTGTTACAGACCCTAAACCCTGGATTAATTCAGTCTATCCCACACTCTCTGACACTGTGTTCCAGACACTAACCCCTGTATTAAACCGACCACCACCATTCTCTCAGACACTGTATTCCCGACAATAAACCCTGGATTGACCCGGCCTATCGTACACTCTCAGACACTGTGTTCCAGAACCGAACCACAGGATTAATCCGGCCTATCCCATACTCTCAGACACTGTGTTCCAGACCCTAACACCTGGATTGACCTGGCCTTCCCCACACTCTCAGGCACTGAATTCCATACCGTAACGCCTGGATTATTCCCACCTATACCACACTCTCAGGCACTCTGTTCCAGACAATAAACCCTGAATTATCTGGCCTATTCCACACTCTCAGGCACTGTGTTCCAGACCGTAAACCCTGGATTAATCCGGCCTACCCCACACTCTCAGGCACTGTGTTCCAGAACATAACCCCTGGATTAATCCAGCCTATCCCTGACTGTCAGACACTGTGTTCCAGACACTAACCCTTGGATTAATCCAGCCCAACCCACACTCTCAGGCGCTGTTTTCCAGACCTTAACCCCTGGATTAATCCGGCCTATTCCACACTCTCAGAAACAGTGTTCCAGACTCTAACCTCTGGATTAATCCGGCCTATCCCACACTCTCTGGCACTGTGTTCCAGACCCTAACCCCTGGATTAATCCAGCCTATCCCTGACTGTCAGGCACTGTGTTACAGACCCTAAACCCTCGATTAATTCAGTCTATCCCACACTCTCTGACACTGTGTTCCAGACACTAACCCCTGTATTAAACCGACCACCACCATACTCTCAGACACTGTATTCCCGACAATAAACCCTGGATTGACCCGGCCTATCGTACACTCTCAGACAATGTGTTTGCAGAACCGAGCCACTGGATTAATCCGGCCTATCCCATACTCTCAGACACTGTGTTCCAGACACTAACACCTGAATTAATCCGGCCGAACCCACATTCTCAGATGCTGTGTTCCAGACCCAAACCCTGGATAAAACCAGCCTCTCGCACACTCTCAGGCACGGTGTTCCAGAGCCTAACCCCTGGATTGATCCGGCCTATCCCATACTCTCAGGCACTGTATTCCAGATACTAACACCTGGATTGACCTGGCCTACCCCACACTCTCAGGCACAGTGTTCCAGACCCTAACCCCCGGATTAATCCGGCCTATCCCACACTCTCAGGCACTGTGTTCCAGACCCTAACCCCTGGATTATTCCGGCTTATCCCACACTCTCAGGCACTGTGTTCCAGACCCTAACCCCTGTATTAATCCGGCCTATCTCACAAACTCAGACACTGTTTTCCAGACACTAAACCCTCGATTTATCCGGCCAATCACACACTCTCTGACACTTTGTTCCAGACCCTAACCCCTGTATTAAACCGACCACCTCCATTCTCTCAGAAACTGTATTCCCGACAATAAACCCTGGATTGACCCGGCCTATCGTACACTCTCAGACACTGTGTTCCAGAACCGAACCACAGGATTAATCTGGCCTATCCCATACTTTCAGACACTGTGTTCCAGAGCCTAACACCTGGATTAACCTGGCCTTCCCCACACTCTCAGGCACTGAATTCCATACCCTAACCCCTGGATCATTCCCACCTATACCACACTCTCTGGCACTCTGTTCCAGACCTTAACCCCTGGATTAATCCGGCCTATTCCACACTCTCAGAAACAGTGTTCCAGACTCTAACCTCTGGATTAATCCGGCCTATCCCACACTCTCTGGCACTGTGTTCCAGACCCTAACCCCTGGATTAATCCAGCCAATCCCTGACTGTCAGGCACTGTGTTCCAGACCCTAACCCCTGGATTAATTCAGCCTATCCCACACTCTCAGACACTGTGTTCCAGACACTAACCCCTGTATTAAACCGACCAACACCATTCTCTCAGGCACTGTGTTCCAGACACTAACACCTGGATTGACCTGGCCTACCCCACACTCTCAGGCATTCTGTTCCAGATCCTAACCCCTGGATTATTCACACCTATCCCACACTCTCAGGCACAGTGTTCCAGACACTAACCTCTGGATTAATTGGGCCGATTCCAAACTCTCAGGCACTGTGTTCCAGACCCTAACCTCTGGATTAATCCGTCGTATCCCACACTCGCAGGCACAGTGTTCCAGACCCTAACCCCTGGATTAACGGCCTATCCCTAGCACTAAGGCACTGTGTTCCAGACCCTAACCCCTGGATTAATCTGGCCTCCCCACACTCTCAGGCACTGTTTTCCAGACACTAACACCTGGATCAATCCATCTTATACCACACTCTCAGACACAGTGTTCCAAAAATGAACCACTGGATTAATCCGGCCTATCCCACACTCTCAGGCACTGTGTTACAGACCCTAAACCCTCGATTAATTCAGCCTATCCCACACTCTCTGACACTGTGTTCCAGACACTAACCCCTGCATTAAACCGACCACCACCATACTCTCAGACACTGTATTCCCGACAATAAACCCTGGATTGACCCGGCCTATCGTACACTCTCAGACACTGTGTTTGCAGAACCGAGCCACTGGATTAATCCGGCCTATCCCATACTCTCAGACACTGTGTTCCAGACCCTAACACCTGGATTAATCCGGCCGAACCCACATTCTCAGATGCTGTGTTCCAGACCCAAACCCTGGATAAAACCAGCCTCTCGCACACTCTCAGGCACGGTGTTCCAGAGCCTAACCCCTGGATTGATCCAGCCTATCCCATACTCTCAGGCACTGTATTCCAGATACTAACACCTGGATTGACCTGACCTACCCCACACTCTCAGGCACAGTGTTCCAGACCCTAACCCCTGGATTAATCCGCTGTATCCCACATTCTGAGGCACAGTGTTCCAGACCCTAACCTCTGGATTAATCCGGCCTATCACACACTCTCAGGCATTGTGTTCCAGACCCTAACCTCTGGATTAATCCGCCGTATCCCACACTCTCAGGCACAGTGTTCCAGACCCTAACCCCTGGATTAATCCGGCCTATCTCACAAACTCAGACACTGTTTTCCAGACACTAAACCCTCGATTTATCCGGCCAATCACACACTCTCTGACACTTTGTTCCAGACCCTAACCCCTGTATTAAACCGACCACCTCCATTCTCTCAGACACTGTATTCCCGACAATAAACCCTGGATTGACCCGGCATATCGTACACTCTCAGACACTGTGTTCCAGAACCGAACCACAGGATTAATCTGGCCTATCCCATACTTTCAGACACTGTGTTCCAGAGCCTAACAACTGGATTGACCTGGCCTTCCCCACACTCTCAGGGACTGAATTCCATACCCTAACCCCTGGATCATTCCCACCTATACCACACTCTCGGCACTCTGTTCCAGACCTTAACCCCTGGATTAATCCGGCCTATTCCACACTCTCAGGCACAGTGTTCCAGACCCTAACCCCCGGATTAATCCGGCCTATCCCACACTATCAGGCAATGTGTTCCAGACCCTAACACCTGGATTGACCGGGCCTACCCCACACTCTCAGGCACTGTGGTCCAGACCCTAACCCCTGGATTATTCCGGCTTTTCCCACACTCTTAGGCACTGTGTTCGAGACACTAACCCCTGGAATGACCCGGCCTATCCCACACTCTCAGACACTGTGTTCCAGACCCTAACCCCTGGATTGACCCGGCCTATCCCACACTCTCAGACACTGTGTTCCAGACACTAACCCCTGGATTGACCGGGCCGACCGGGTTCTCAGACACTGTGTTCCAGACCCTAACCCCTGGATTAATCCGGCCTATCCCACTCTCTCAGGCACTCTGTTCCAGGCCATAACCCCTGGATTATTCACACCTATCCCACACTCTCAGGCACAGTGTTCCAGACACTAACCTCTGGATTAATTGGGCCGATTCCACACTCTCAGGCACTGTGTTCCAGACCCTAACCTCTGGATAAATCCGCCGAATCCCACACTCTCAGGCACAGTGTTCCAGACCCTAACCCCTGGATTAACGGCCTATCCCTAGCACTAAGGCACTGTGTTCCAGACCCTAACCCCTGGATTAATCCGGCCTCCCCACAATCTCAGGCACTGTGTTCCAGACCCTAACACCTGGATTAATCCGGCCGAACCCACATTCTCAGATGCTGTGTTCCAGACCCAAACCATGGATGAAACCAGCTTCTCGCACACTCTCAGGCACGGTGTTCCAGAGCCTAACCCCTGGATTGATCCGGCCTATCCCATACTCTCAGGCACTGTATTCCAGATACTAACACCTGGATTGACCTGGCCTACCCCACACTCTCAGGCACAGTGTTCAAGACCCTAACCTCTGGATTAATCCGGCCTATCCCACACTCTGAGGCACTGTGTACCAGACCCTAACCCCTGGATTAATCCGGCCTATCCCACACTATCAGGCAATGTGTTCCAGACCCTAACACCTGGATTGACCGGGCCTACCCCACACTCTCAGGCACTGTGGTCCAGACCCTAACCCCTGGATTATTCCGGCTTTTCCCACACTCTCAGGCACTGTGTTCGAGACACTAACCCCTGGAATGACCCGGCCTATCCCACACTCTCAGACACTGTGTTCCAGACACTAACCCCTGGATTAATCCAGCCTATCCCACGTTCTCAGGCACTGTGTTCCAGACCCTAACCCCTGGATTAATCCGGCCTATCCCACTCTCTCAGGCACTCTGTTCCAGGCCATAACCCCTGGATTAATCCGGCCTATCCCTCTCTCTCAGGCACTGTGTTCCAGGCCATAACCCCTGGATTAATCTGGCCTGTCCCTGATTCTCAGGCACTCCTTTTCTGACCCTAAACTCTGCATTAATCTGGCCCATCCCACACTCTCAGGCATTCTGATCCAGACCCTAACCCTTGGATTAATCCGGTTTATCCCACATTCTCAGGCACTGTGTTCCAGACCCTAACCTCTAGATTAATCCGCCGTCTCCCACACTCTCAGGCACTGTGTTCCAGACCCTAACCTCTGGATTAATCCGCCGTCTCCCACACTCTCAGGCACTGTGTTCCAGACCTTAACCCCCGGATTAATCCGGCCTATCCCACATTCTCAGGCACTGTGTTCCAGACCCTAACCTCTGGATAATTCCGGCATATCCCACATTCTCAGGCACTGTGTTCCAGACTGTAACCTCTGGATTATTCCGGTCTATCCCACACTCTCAGGCACTGTGTTCCAGACACTAACCCCTGGATTGACCGGGCCTTCCCCACGCTCTAAGGCACTGTGTTGCAGACCCTAACCCCTGGATTAATCCGGCCTATCCCACTCTCTCAGGCACTGTGTTCCAGGCTATAACCCCTGGATTAATCTGGCCTGTAATCTGACTCTCAGGCACTCTCTTTCAGACCCTAAACCCTGCATTAATCTGGCCCATCCCACACTCTCAGAAACTGTATTCCAGACCAAAACCCATGGATTAATCCACCATATCCCACACTCTCAGGCACAGCGTTCCAGACACTAACCCCTGGATTGACCGGCCTATTCCACACTCTCAGAAACAGTGTTCCAGACTCTAACCTCTGGATTAATCTGGCCTATCCCACACTCTCTGGCACTGTGTTCCAGACCCTAACCCCTGGATTAATCCAGCCTATCCCTGACTGTCAGGCACTGTGTTCCAGACCCTAACCCCTGGATTAATTCAGCCTATCCCACACTCTCTGACACTGTGTTCCACTAACCCCTGTATTAAATCAACCACCACCATTCTCTCAGACACTGTATTCCCGACAATAAACCCTGGATTGACCCGGCCTATCGTACAGTCTCAGACACTGTGTTCCAGACACTAACCCCTGGATTAATCCGGCCTCCCCACACTCTCAGGCACTGTGTTCCAGACATAATCCCTGGATGAATCCAGCCTATTCCACATTCTCAGGCAGTGTTTTCCAGACACTAACCCCTGGATCAATCCAGCCTATACCACACTCTCAGACACAGTGTTCCAGAAACGAACCACTGGATTAATTCGGCCTATCCCACACTCTCAGAACTGTGTTCCAGACCTTAACACCTGGATTCACCTGGCCTACCCCACACTCTCAGACACTGTGTTCCAGACCCTAACCCCTGGATGAATCCGGCCTATCCCAAGCACTAAGGCACTGTGTTCCAGACATAATCTCTGGATGAATCCGGCCTATTTCACATTCTCAGGCACTGTTTTCCAGACCCTAACGTTCCAGACCCTCTCGTTCCCACAAAACCACCTATCTGTGCCCCGAACTATTGAGTCCCCAATTACTATTGCTCTGCTCTTCTCCACCCTTCCCTTCTGAGTAACGGGGACAGGCTCCGTGCCAGAGGCCTGAGCCCCGTTACGAGAGAGACTCACGTTTGGTATGTTGCCTCCCAGGTGCAAGGGTACGTGACGTCTTAGTGCGAGCAGCAGCTAAGGTAAGACTGTTTGTTTTAAAATTACTTACCGGAAGCGGGCAGCGGTGTTTTTTTTCTCTCTCTTTTACAGAAAGAGCGGGAGCAGCAGGGCGAAGTGACGAAGACCGGACGGGCAGCCGGGGAGGTTTCTTTCCTATAAAAGCGAGCAGGAGAAGAACCCGAGGCACTACGGAGGTAGTGCCTCCCACCCGCCCTCCTCCTCTAACCTAAATAATAAGACCCGTTGTGGTAAGTAGGTAAGTGCTGCATTTTGCTGGTTGTATTCTTTTGACCCAGTTTTTTTTTATATAAAAGGTTACTTTCAGAGGGATGGCAGTGAAGGCAGTGCAATGTTCCTCTTGCAACATGTTTGAGGTGAGGGATGCCATGGACGTCCCTGCTGATTACACTTGCAGGAAGTGCACCCATCTCCAGCTCCTCCAAGACCGTGTTAGGGAACTGGAGCTGGAGTTGGATGAACTTAGGATCATTCGGGAGGCAGAGGGGGTCATAGATCGGAGCTTTAGGGAAGTAGTAACTCCAAAGATGGCAGATAGATGGGTGACAGTGAGGGGGACTGGGAGGAAGCAGCCAGTGCAGGGACCCCCTGCGGCCGTTCCCCTCAAGAACCAGTATACCGTTTTGGATACTTGTGGGGGGGACGACTTACCAGGGGTAAGTAACGGGGCTCAGGCCTCTGGCACGGAGCCTGTCCCCGTTACTCAGAAGGGAAGGGTGGAGAAGAGCAGAGCAATAGTAATTGGGGACTCAATAGTTCGGGGCACAGATAGGCGGTTTTGTGGGAACGAGAGAGACTCACGTTTGGTATGTTGCCTCCCAGGTGCAAGGGTACGTGATGTCTCTGATCGTGTTTTCCGGGTCCTTAAGGGGGAGGGGGAGCAGCCCGAAGTCGTGGTCCACATTGGCACCAATGACATAGGTAGGAGGAGGGCTGAGGATGTAAGGCAGGCTTTCAGGGAGCTAGGTTGGAAGCTCAGAGTTAGGACGAACAGAGTTGTTGTCTCTGGTTTGTTACCCGTGCCATGTGATAGAGAGTCGAGGAATAGGGAAAGAGAACAGTTAAATGCGTGGCTGCAGGGATGGTGCAGGAGGGAGCGATTCCGGTATTTGGATAACTGGGGTTCTTTCTGGGGAAGGTGGGACCTCTATAAACAGGATGGTCTGCACCTGAACCTGAGGGGCACCAGTATCCTTGGTGGGAGGTTTGCTAGTGCTCTTGGGGGGGGGGGTTTAAACTAACTCTGCAGGGGCATGGGAACCCAGACTGTAGCTTTAGGGTGCAGGACCTGGAGTGTAGGGAGGTTAGGAACATGGCATCATTTTCAAAGGAGGGTGCCTGTAAACAGGAAAGTGGCTTGAAGTGTGTATACTTCAATGCAAGAAGTATACGAAATAAGGTAGGTGAACTTGCAGCGTGGGTTGGTACCTGGGACTTCGATGTTGTGGCTATTACGGAGACATGGGTAGAACAGGGACAGGATTGGCTGTTGCAAGTTCCAGGGTTTAAATGTTTTAGTAGGGTCAGAGGTGGGGGTAAAAGAGGGGGAGGTGTGGCATTGCTTGTCAAAGATAGTATTACAGCTGTGGAAAGGACGATGGATGAAGACTCGCCATCAGAGGTAGTTTGGGCTGAGGTTAGGAATAGGAAAGGTGAGGTCACCCTGTTAGGAGTTTTTTACAGGCCCCCTAATAGTCCTAGAAACGTAGAAGAAAGGATTGCGAAGATGATTCAAGAGAAGAGTGAAAGTAATAGGGTGGTTGTTATGGGGGACTTTAACTTTCCTGATATTAATTGGGAAAGCTATAGCTCAAGTTCGTTAGATGGGTCAGTGTTTGTCCAATGTGTGCAGGAGGGTTTCCTGACACAATATGTAGATAGGCCAACAAGAGGTGAGGCCATACTGGATTTGGTTCTGGGTAATGAACCAGGCCAGGTGTTAGAATTAGAGGTAGGTGAGCACTTTGGGGATAGTGACCACAATTCGGTGACTTTTACTCTCGTGATGGAGAGGGATAAGAGTGCACTACAGGGCAAGAGTTATAGCTGGGGGCAGGGAAATTATGATGCGGTGAGGCATGACTTAGGATGTGTGGCCTGGAAAAGTAAGCTTCAAGGCAAGGGTGTAATTGATATGTGGAGCTTGTTCAAGGAGCAACTATTGAGTGTCCTTGATAAGTATGTGCCCGTCAGGCAGGGAGGAAAGGGTCGTGTGAGGGAGCCATGGTTTAATAAGGAATTGGAATCCCTTGTTAAAGGGAAGAGGGCGGCCTATGTAAAGATGAGGCGTGAAGGTTCAATTGGGGCGATTGAGAGTTATAAGGTAGCCAGGAAGGACCTGAAGAGAGAGCTAAGAGCAGCAAGGAGGGGACATGAAAGGTCCTTAGTTGGTAGGATTAGGGAAAACCCTAAGGCTTTCTATAGGTATGTCAGGAATAAAAGAATGACTAGGGTAGGAATAGGTCCAGTCAAGGATAGTAGTGGGAAGTTGCGTGTGGAGGCTGAAGAGATTGGGGAGACACTGAATGAATACTTTTCGTCAGTATTCAATCAGGAACAGGACATTGTTGTCAATGTGAGTACTGAGTCACTATTAAGTAGAATGGATGGCTTTGAGGTATGTAGAGAAGAGGTTTTGGAAATCCTGGAAAGGGTGAAAATAGATAAGTCCCCTGGGCCTGATGGCATTTATCCTAGGATTCTCTGGGAAGCAAGGGAGGAGATTGCAGAGCCATTGGCCTTGATTTTTATGTCCTCGTTGTCTACAGGAGTAGTGCCAGAAGATTGGAGGCTAGCAAATGTGGTTCCCTTGTTTAAGAAGGGGAGTAGGGATAACCCTAGTAACTATAGGCCGGTGAGTCTCACTTCTGTTGTGGGTAAAATCTTAGAGAGAATTGTAAGGGATAGGATTTATGAACATCTGGATAGGAATAATGTGATCAAGGATAGTCAGCATGGTTTTGTGAAGGGCAGGTCGTGCCTCACAAACCTTATTGAATTCTTTGAGAAGGGGACTAAGGAGGTGGACGAGGGGAAAGCAGTAGATGTGGTGTATATGGATTTTAGTAAGGCGTTTGATAAGGTTCCCCATGGTAGACTACTGCAAAAAATACGGAGGTATGGCATTGAGGGTGAGTTGGAGGTTTGGATTAGGAGTTGGCTGGCTGGAAGAAGACAGAGGGTAGTAGTTGATGGCAAAGGTTCATCTTGGAGTGCTGTCACTAGCGGTGTTCCGCAAGGATCTGTTTTGGGACCATTGCTGTTTGTCATTTTTATAAATGACCTGGAGGAGGGGTTAGAAGGTTGGGTGAGCAAGTTTGCGGATGATACGAAAGTCGGAGGAGTGGTAGACAGTGAGGAAGGATGTGGCAGGTTACAGCGGGATATTGATAAGCTGCAGAACTGGGCAGAAAGGTGGCAAATGGAGTTCAATGTAGGTAAGTGTGAGGTGATTCACTTGGTAAGAGTAATAAAAAGATGGGGTACTGGGCTAACGGTCGGATACTTGGTAGTGTGGATGAACAGAAAGATCTTGGTGTCCATGTACACAAATCTTTGAAAGTTGCCACCCAGGTAAATAGTGCGGTGAAGAAGGCATATGGCGTACTGGCTTTTATTGATAGAGGAATTGAGTTCCGGAGTCCTGAGGTCATGTTGCACTTGTATAAGACTCTGGTGCGGCTGCATCTGGAGTATTGTGTGCAGTTTTGGTCCCCATACTATAGGAAGGATGTGGAGGCACTGGAACGGGTGCAGAGGAGGTTTACCAGGATGTTGCCTGGTATGGTAGGAAGATCGTATGAGGAAAGGCTGAGGCACTTGGGGTTGTTTTCATTGGAGAAAACAAGGTTTAGGGGTGACTTGATAGAGGTGTACAAGATGATTAGGGGTTTAGATAGGGTCGACAGTGAGAATCTTTTTCCACGTATGGAGTCAGCTATTACAAGGGGGCATAGCTTTAAATTAAGGGGGGGGGGGTAGGTATAGGACAGATGTTAGGGGTAGATTCTTTACTCAGCGAGTCGTGAGTTCATGGAATGCCCTGCCAGTAGCAGTGGTGGACTCTCCCTCATTATGGGCATTTAAACGTGCATTGGATAGGCATATGGAGGATAGTGGGCTAGTGTAGGTTAGGTGGGCTTGGATCGGCGCAACATCGAGGGCCAAAGGGCCTGTACTGCGCTGTATTCTTCTATGTTCTATGTTCTATAACCCCTGGATTAATCCGGCCTATACCACACTCTCAGAAACTGTGTTCCAGACCTTAACACCTGGATTGGCCTCGCCTACCACACACTCTCAGGCACTGTGTTACAGACCCTAAACCCTGGATTAATTCAGCCTATCCCACACTCTGTGACACTGTGTTCCAGACACTAACCCCTGTATTAAACCGACCACCACCATTCTCTCAAACACTGTATTCCCGACAATAAACCCTGGATTGACCCGACCTATCGTACACTCTCAGACACTGTGTTCCAGACCCGAACACCTGGATTACCCTGGCCTTCCACACACTCTCAGGCACTGTGTTCCAGACCCTAGCCCGTGGATTAATCCGGCCTATCCCACACTCAAAGGCACTGAATTCCATACCCTAACCCCTGGATTATTCCCACCTATACCACACTCTCAGACACTGTGTTCCATACCCTAACCACTGGATTAATCCAGCATATCTCTGACTCTCAGGCACTGTGTTCCAGACCCGAACCCCTGGATTAATCCAGCCTACCCCACAATCTCAGGCACTGTGTTCCATACCCTAACCACTGGATTAATCCAGCCTATCTCTGTCTCTCAGACACTGTGTTCCAGACCCTAAGCCTTCGATTAATTCCACCAAACCCACACGCTCCGACATTGTTTTACAGACCCTCAACCCTGGATTAATTCAGCCTAGCCTACACACTGTGACATTGTGTTCCAGACACTAACCCCTGTATTAAACCGACCACCACCATTCTCTCAGACACTGTATTCCCGACAATAAACCCTGGATTGACCCGGCCTATACCACACTCTCAGACACTGTGTTCCAGACACTAGCCCCTGGATAAATCCGGCCTCCGCCACACACTCAGACACTGTGTTCCAGAGCCTAACCCCTGGATTAATCCGCCCTATCCCACACTCTCAGACGCTGTGTTCCAGACCCTAACCCCTGGATAACTCCGGCCTCCCGCACACTCTCAGACACTGTATTCCAGACACTAACACCTGGATTGACCTGGCCTACCTCACACTCTCAGGCATTCTGTTCCAGACCCTAACCCCTGGATTAATCCAGCCTGTCCCACTCTCTCAGGCACTGTATTCCAGACCCTAACCCCTGGATTAATCCGGCCTATCCCACTCTCTCAGGCACTGTGTTCCAGAACCTAACCCCTGGATTAATCCGGCCTCCCCACAATCTCAGGCACTGTGTTCCAGACGCAATCCCTGGATGAACCCGCCTATTCCACATTCTCAGGCACTGTTTTCCAGACACTAACCCCTGGATTAATCCGGCCTATACGACACTCTCAGACACAGTGTTCCAGAAACAAACCACTGGATTAATCCGCCCAATCCCGCACTCTCAGGCACAGCGTTCCAGACACTAACCCCAGGATTGACCGGCCAATTCCACACTCTCAGACACTGTGATCCAGACCCTAACCCCCGGATTAATCCGGCCTATCCCAAGCACTCAGGCACTGTGTTCCAGACCGTAACCCCTGGATTAATCCGGCCTCCCCACACTCTCAGGCACTGTGTTCCAGACATAATCCCTGGATGAATCCGGCCTATCCCACATTCGCAGGCACTGTTTTCCAGACACTAACCCCTGGAATAATCCGGCCAATCGCACACAATCAGGCAATGTGTTCCAGACACTAACCCCTGGATTGACCCGGCCAACCCCACACTCTCAGACACTGTGTTCCAGACACTAACCTCTAGATTAACCGTGCCTACCCCACGCTCTCAGGCACTGTGATCCAGACCCTAACCCCTGGATTAATCCGGCCTATACCACACTCTCAGGCACAGTGTTCCAGGCCCTAACTCCTGGATTAATTCTGCCTCCCCCACACTCTCAGATACTGTGTTCCACTCCCTAACACCTGGATTGACCTGGCCTACCCTACACTCTCAGCCACTGTGTTACAGACTCTAAACCCTGGATTAATTCAGCCTATCCCACACTCTGTGACACTGTGTTCCAGACACTAACCCCTGTATTAAACCGACCACCACCAGACTCTCAGACACTGTATTCCCGACAATAAACCCTGGATTGACCCGGCCTATCATACACTCTCAGACACTGTGTTCCAGAACCGAACCACTGGATTAATCCGGCCCATCCCATACTCTCAGACACTGTGTTCCAGACCATAACACCTGGATTGACCTGGCCTTCCACACACTCTCAGGCACTGTGTTCCAGACCCTAGCCCCTGGATTAATCCGGCCTATCCCACACTCAAAGGCACTGAATTCCATACCCTAACCCCTGGATTATTCCCACCTATACCACACTCTCAGGCACTGTGTTCCAGACTCTAACCTCTGGATTAATCCGGCCTATCCCACACTCTCAGGCACTGTGTTCCAGACCCTAACCCCTGGATTAATCCAGCCTATCCCTGACTCTCAGGCCCTATGTTCCAGAGCCTAACCCCTGGATTAATCCGCCGTATCCCACACTCTCAGACACTGTGTTACAGACCCTAAACCCTGGATTAATTCAGCCTATCCCACACTCTGTGACACTGTGTTCCAGACACTAACACCTGTATTAAACCGACCACCACCATTCTCTCAAACACTGTATTTCCGACAATAAACCCTGGATTGACCCGGCCTATCATACACTCTCAGACACTGTGTTCCAGACCCTAACCCCTGGATTAATCAGGCCTATTCCACACTCTCAGACACTGTGTTCCAGACACAAGCCCCTGGATAAATCCGGCCTCCCTCACACACTCAGGCACTGTGTTCCAGAGCCTAACCCCTGGATTAATCCGGCCTATCCCACACTCTCAGGCACTGTTTTCCAGACCCTAACTCCTGGATTAATCCGGCCGAACCCACATTCTCAGACGCTGTGTTCCAGACCCTAACCCCTGGATAACTCCGGCCTCCCGCACACTCTCAGGCACTGTGTTCCAGACCCTCACCCTTGGATTGATCCGGCATATCCCATACTCTCAGGCACTATACTCCAGACACTAACACCTGGATTGACCTGGCCTACCCCACACTCTGAGGCATTCTGTTCCAGACCCTAACCCCTGGATTAATCCAGCCTGTCCCACTCTCTCAGGCACTGTTTTCCAGATCCTAAACCCTCGATTAATTCCAGACCGTCAACCCTGGATTGACCTGGCCTATCCCACACTCTCAGGCACTGTATTCCAGACCCTAACCCCTGGATTAATCCGGCCGATCCCACTCTCTCAGGCACTGTGTTCCAGGCCATAACCCCTGGATTAATCGCGCCTTTCCCTGACTCTCAGGCACTCTCTTTCAGACCCTAAACCCTGCATTAATCTGGCCCATCCCACACTCGCAGAAATTCTATTCCAGACCAAAACCCCTGGATTAATCCGCCCAATCCCGCACTCTCAGGCACAGCGTTCCAGACACTAACCCCTGGATTGACCGGCCAATTCCACACTCTCAGACACTGTGATCCAGACCCTAACCCCCGGATTAATCCGGCCTATCCCAAGCACTCAGGCACTGTGTTCCAGACCGTAACCCCTGGATGAATCCGGCCTCCCACACTCTCAGGCACTGTGTTCCAGACATAATCCCTGGATGAATCCGGCCTATCCCACATTCGCAGGCACTGTTTTCCAGACACTAACCCCTGGAATAATCCGGCCTATCGTACACAATCAGGCAATGTGTTCCAGACACTAACCCCTGGATTGACCCGGCCAACCCCACTCTCAGACACTGTGTTCCAGACACTAACCCCTAGATTAACCGTGCCTACCCCACACTCTCAGGCACAGTGTTCCAGACCCTAACTCCTAGATTAATTCTGCCTCCCCCACACTCTCAGATACTGTGTTCCACTCGCGAACACCTGGATTGACCTGGCCTACCCCACACTCTCAGCCACTGTGTTACAGACTCTAAACCCTGGGTTAATTCAGCCTATCCCACACTCTGTGACACTGTGTTCCAGACACTAACCCCTGTATTAAACCGACCACCACCATACTCTCAGACACTGTATTCCCGACAATAAACCCTGGATTGACCCGGCCTATCGTACACTCTCAGACACTGTGTTCCAGAACCGAACCACTGGATTAATCCGGCCCATCCCATACTCTCAGACACTGTGTTCCAGACCATAACACCTGGATTGACCTGGCCTTCCACACACTCTCAGGCACTGTGTTCCAGACCCTAGCCCCTGGATTAATCCGGCCTATCCCACACTCAAAGGCACTGAATTCCATACCCTAACCCCTGGATTATTCCCACCTATACCACACTCTCAGGCACTGTGTTCCAGACTCTAACCTCTGGATTAATCCGGCCTATCCCACACTCTCAGGCACTGTGTTCCAGACCCTAACCCCTGGATTAATCCAGCCTATCCCTGACTCTCAGGCACTGTGTTCCAGAGCCTAACCCCTGGATTAATCCGCCGTATCCCACACTCTGTGACACTGTGTTCCAGACACTAACACCTGTATTAAACCGACCACCACCATTATCTCAAACACTGTATTTCCAACAATAAACCCTGGATTGACCCGACCTGTCATACACTCTCAGGCACTGTGTTCCAGACCCTAACCACTGGATTAATCAGGCCTATTCCACACTCTCAGACACTGTGTTCCAGACACAAGCCCCTGGATAAATCCGGCCTCCCCCACACACTCAGGCACTGTGTTCCAGAGCCTAACCCCTGGATTAATCCGGCCTATCCCACACTCTCAGGCACTGTTTTCCAGACCCTAACTCCTGGATTAATCCGGCCGAACCCACATTCTCAGACGCTGTGTTCCAGACCCTAACCCCTGGATAACTCCGGCCTCCCGCACACTCTCAGGCACCGTGTTCCAGACCCTCACCCTTGGATTGATCCGGCATATCCCATACTCTCAGGCACTATACTCCAGACACTAACACCTGGATTGACCTGGCCTACCCCACACTCTGAGGCATTCTGTTCCAGACCCTAACCCCTGGATTAATCCAGCCTGTCCCACTCTCTCAGGCACTGTTTTCCAGATCCTAAACCCTCGATTAATTCCAGACCGTCAACCCTGGATTGACCTGGCCTATCCCACACTCTCAGGCACTGTATTCCAGACCCTAACCCCTGGATTAATCCGGCCTATCCCACTCTCTCAGGCACTGTGTTCCAGGCCATATCCCCTGGATTAATCGCGCCTGTCCCTGACTCTCAGGCACTCTCTTTCAGACCCTAAACCCTGCATTAATCTGGCCCATCCCACACTCGCAGAAATTCTATTCCAGACCAAAACCCCTGGATTAATCCGCCCAATCCCGCACTCTCAGGCACAGCGTTCCAGACACTAACCCCTGGATTGACCGGCCAATTCCACACTCTCAGACACTGTGATCCAGACCCTAACCCCCGGATTAATCCGGCCTATCCCAAGCACTCAGGCACTGTGTTCCAGACCGTAACCCCTGGATGAATCCGGCCTCCCACACTCTCAGGCACTGTGTTCCAGACATAATCCCTGGATGAATCCGGCCTATCCCACATTCGCAGGCACTGTTTTCCAGACACTAACCCCTGGAATAATCCGGCCAATCGCACACAATCAGGCAATGTGTTCCAGACACTAACCCCTGGATTGACCCGGCCAACCCCACTCTCAGTCACTGTGTTCCAGACACTAACCCCTAGATTAACCGTGCCTACCCCACACTCTCAGGCACTGTGATCCAGACCCTAACTCCTGGATTAATTCTGCCTCCCCCACACTCTCAGATACTGTGTTCCACTCCCTAACACCTGGATTGACCTGGCCTACCCCACACTCTCAGCCACTGTGTTACAGACTCTAAACCCTGGATTAATTCAGCCTATCCCACACTCTGTGACACTGTGTTCCAGACACTAACCCCTGTATTAAACCGACCACCACCATACTCTCAGACACTGTATTCCCGACAATAAACCTGGATTGACCCGGCCTATCGTACACTCTCAGACACTTTATTCCAGAACCGAACCCCTGGATTAATCCGGCCTACCCCACACTCTCAGGCACTGTGTTCCAGACCCTAACACCTGGATTAATCCAGCCAATCCCATACTCTCAGGCACTGTGTTCCAGACGCTAACACCTGGATTATTCCAGCCAAACCCACACCCTCAGACACTGTTTTACAGACCCTTAACCCTGGATTATTTCAGCCTATCCCACACTCTCAGACACTGTGTTCCAGATTCTAACCCCTGGATTAATCCGGCCTATCCCAATCTCAAAGGCAGTGTTCCTGACCCTAAATCCTTGAATTAATTCAGCCTCCCGCACTCTCTCAGGCACTGTATTCCAGCGCCTAACCCCTGGATTAGTCTGGCCTATCCCTGACTCTCAGCCACTCTGTTTCAGACCCTAAACCCTGCATTAATCTGGCCCATCCCACACTCTCAGAAACTGCATTCCAGACCAAAACCCCTGGATTAATCCGCCCTATCCCACACTCTCAGGCACAGTATTCCAGACCCTAACACCTGGATTAATCCGCCGTATCCCACGCTCTCAGACACTGTGTTCCAGAGCCTAACCCCTGGATTAATCCGCCGTATCCCACGCTCTCAGACACTGTGTTACAGACCCTAACCCCTGGATTAATTCAGCCTATCCCACACTCTCTGACACTGTGTTCCAGACACTAACCCATGTATTAAACCGACCACCACTATTCTCTCAGGCACTGTATTCCCGACAATAAACCCTGGATTGATCCGGCCTATCGTACACTCTCAGACACAGTATTCCAGACCCTAACACCTGGATTAATCCGCTCTATCCTGCACTCTCAGGCACTGCGTTCCAGACACTAACCCCTGGATTGACCCGGCCTATCCCACAGTTTCAGACACTGTGTTCCAGACCCTAACCCCTGGATTATTCCAGCCTATCCCACGCGCTCAGGGACTATGTTTCAGACCCTAATCCCTGGATTATTCCGGCCTATCTCAATCTCTAAGGCACTGTGTTCCAAACCCTAACACCTGAATTAATTTGGCATCCCGCACACTCTCAGGCACTGTGTTCCAGAGCATAACCCCTGGATTAATCCGGCCTATCCCAATCTCTAAGGCACTGTGTTCCAGACCATCATAACTGCATTAATTCAGCCTCCCGCACACTCTCAGGCACTGTGTTCCAGACCCTAACACATGGCATTAATTCGGCCCAACCCACCTCCTTAGACACTGTGTTCCAGACCCTAACCCTTGGATTAATCCGGCCTAACCCACACTCTCAGACACTGTGTTCCAGATCCTAACCCCTGGATTAATCCGGCCTATCCCACTCTCTCACGCACTGTGTTCCAGTCCATAACCCCTGGATTAATCTGGCCTATCCCTGACTCTCACCCACTCTGTTTCACACCCTAAACCCTGCATTAATCTGGCCCATCCCACACTCTCAGAAACTGTATTCCAGACCCAAAACCCCTGGATTAATCCGCCTTATTCCATACTCTCAGACACTGTGTTCCAGATACTTACCCCTGGATTAACCGGGCCTACCCCACACTCTCAGGCACTGTGTTCCAGAACGTAACCCCTGGATTAATCCGGCCTATCCCACACTCTCAGGCACTGTATTCCAGACCCTAACACTGGATTAATCCGTCCAACCCACACCCTCAGACACTGTGTTCCAGACACTAACCCCTGGATTAATCTGGCCTATCGCACACTCTCAGGCAGTGTGTTCCAGACCCTAACCCCTGGATTAATCTGGCCTATCCCACAGTCTCAGAAACTGTATTACAGACCAAAACCCCTGGATTAATCCGCCCTATTCCATACTCTCAGACACTGTGTTCCAGACACTAACCCTTGGATTAACCGGGCCTACCCCACACCCTCAGGCACTGTGTTCCAGAACGTAATGCCTGGATTAATCCGGCCTATCCCACACTCTTAGGCACTGCATTCCAGACCCTAACACCTGGATTAATCCGGCCAAACCGACACCCTCAGACACTGTGTTCTAGACACTAACCCCTGTATTAATCTGGCCTATCCCACACTCTTAGGCACTTTGTTCCAGACCCTGACCCCTGGATTAATCCGGCCTACCCCACACTCTCAGGCACTGTGTTCCAGACCCTAACCCCAGGATTAATCCAGTCTATCCCATACTCTCAGGCATTGTGTTCCAGACCCTAACACCTGGATTAATCCAGCCAAACCCACACAATCTGACACTGTTTTACACACCCTTAACCCTGGATTATTTCAGCCTATCCCACACTCTCAGACACTGTGTTCCAGATTCTAATCCCTGGATTAATCCGGCCTATCCCACTCTCTCAGGCACTGTGCTCCAGACCCTAAATCCTTGAATTAATCTGGTCTATCCCACGCTCTCAGGCACTTTGTTCCACACCCTAACCCATGGATTAATCCAGCCTTCACCACACTCTCAGACACTGTGTTCCAGACCCTAACCACTGGATTAATCCGGCCTATCCCACACTCTCAGACACTGTGTTCCAAACCCTAACCCCTGGATGAATCCGGCCAAACCCACATTCTCAGACACTGTGTACCAGAGCCTAACCCCTGGATTAATCCAGCCTATCCCACATTCTCAGGCACTGTGTTCCAGACCCTAACACCTGGATTAATCCAGCCAATCCCACACACTCAGGCACTGTGTTCCAGACCCTAAACCTTCGATTAATCCAGCCAAACCCACACCCTCAGACACTGTTTTACAGACCCTTAACCCTGGATTATTTCAGCCTATCCCGCACTGTCAGACACTGTGTTCCAGATTCTAACCCCTGGATTAATCCGACCTATCCCACTCTCTCAGGCACTGTGTTCCAGACCCTAAATCCTTGAATTAATCTGGTCTATCCCACGCTCTCAAGCATTTTGTTCCACACCCTAACCCCTGGATTAATCCAGCCTCCCCCACATTCTCAGGCAGTGTGTTCCAGAACATAACCCGTGGATTAATCCGGCCTATTCCACACTCTCAGGCACTGTGTTCCAGATCCTAACCCCTGGAATAATCCGGCCTATCCCAATCTCTAAGGCACTGTGTTCCAGACCCTCTTACCTGAATTAATTCAGCCTCCCTCACACTCTCAGACACTGTATTCCAGAGCCTAAACCCTGGATTAATCCGGCCTAACCCACATCCTCAGACACTGTGTTCCAGACCCTAACCCTTGGATTAATCCGGCCTAACCCACATTCTCAGACACTGTGTTCCAGACCCTAACCCCTGGATTAATCCGGCCTATCCCACTCTCTCAGGCACTGTGTTCCAGGCCATAACCCCTGGATTAATCTGGCCTATCCCTGACTCTCAGCCACTCTGTTTCAGACCCTAAACCCTGCATTAATCTGGCCCATCCCACACTCTCAGAAACTGTATTACAGACTAAAACCCCTGGATTAATCCGCCCTATCCCACACTCTCAGGCACTGTATTCCAGGCCCTCACACCTGGATTAATCCAGCCAATCCCACACTCTCAGGCACTGTGTTCCAGACACTAACTCCTGGATTAATCCGGCGTATCGCACACATTTCTGGCCCTGTGTTCCAGACCCTAACAGTGGATTAATCCGGCCTATCCCACTCTCTCAGGCACTGTGCTCCAGACCCTAAATCCTGGAATTAATCTGGTCTATCCCACGCTCTCAGGCACTTTGTTCCACACCCTAACCCCTGGATTAATCTGGCCCATCCCACACTCTCAGCCACTCTGTTTCAGACCCTAAACCCTGCATTAATCTGGCCTATCCCACACTCTCAGAACCTGTATTCCAGACCAAAATCCCTGGATTAATCCGGCCTAACCTACATTCTCAGACACTGTGTTCCAGACCCTAACCCCTGGATTAATCCAGCCTATCCCACACTCTCAGGCACTGTGTTCCAGACACTAACTCCTGGATTAATCCGGCCTATCGCACACTCTCAGGCACTTTGTTCCTCACCCTAACCCCTGGATTAATCCAGTCTCCCCCACACTCTCAGTCAGTGTGTTCCAAAACCTAACCCGTGGATTAAGCCGGCCTATCCCACATTCTCAAGCACTGTGAACCAGACCCTAATCGCTGGATTAATCCGGTCTCACCCAAACTATCAGGCACTGTGTTCCAAACCCTAACCCCTGGATGAATCCGGCCTAACCCACATTCTCAGGCACTGTGTTCCAAACCCTAACCCCTGGATTAATCCAGCCTAACCCACACTCTCAGACACTGTGTTCCAGATTCTAACGCCTGGAATAATCCGACCTATCCCACTGTCTCAGGCACTGTGTTCCAGACCCTAAATCCTTGAATTAATCTGGTCTATCCCACGCTCTCAGGGATTTTGTTCCACACCCTAACCCATGGCTTAATCCAGCCATCCCCACATTCTCAGGCAGTGTGTTCCAGAACATAACCCGTGGATTAATCCGGCCTATCCCAATCTCTAAGGCACTGTGTTCCAGACCCTCTTATCTGAATTAATTCAGCCTCCCGCACACTCTCAGGCACTGTATTCCAGAGCCTAAACCCTGGATTAATCTGGCCTATCCCTGACTCTCAGCCACTCTGTTTCAGACCCTAAACCCTGCATTAATCTGGCCCATCCCACACTCTCAGAAACTGTATTACAGACTAAAACCCCTGGATTAATCCGCCCTATCCCACACTCTCAGGCACTGTATTCCAGACCCTAACACCTGGATTAATCCAGCCTATCCCACACTCTCAGGCACTGTGTTCCAGAGCCTAACCCCTGGATTAATCCGCCGTATCCCACACTCTCAGACACTGTGTTCCAGACCCTAACCCCTGGATTAATTCAGCCTATCCCACACTCTGTGACACTGTGTTCCAGACACTAACCCCTGTATTAAACCGACCACCACTATTCTCTCAGACACTGTATTCCCGACAATAAACCCTGGATTGATCCGGCCTATCGTACACTCTCAGACACTGTGTTCCAGACCCTAACACCTGGATTAATCCGCCCTATCCCGCACTCTCAGGCACTGCGTTCCAGAGCATAACCCCTGGATTAATCCAGCCTATCCCACACTCTCAGGCACTGTGTTCCAGACCATAACACCTGGGATTAATTCGGCCCAACTCACCTCCTTAGACACTGTGTTCCAGACCCTAACCCTTGGATTAATCCGGCCTAACCCACACTCTCAGACACTGTGTTCTGGACCCTAACCCTTGGATTAATCCGGCCTATCCCACTCTCTCAGACACTGTGTTCCAGACCCTAACCCCTGGATTAATCCGGCCTATCCTACTCTCTCAGGCACTGTGTTCCAGGCCATAACCCCTGGATTAATCTGGCCTATCCCTGACTCTCAGCCACTCTGTTTCACACCCTAAACCCTGCATTAATCTGGCCTATCCCACACTCTCAGAAACTGTATCCCAGACCCAAAACCCCTGGATTAATCCGCCTTATTCCATACTCTCAGACACTGTGTTCCAGACACTAACCCCTGGATTAACCGGGCCTACCCCACACTCTCAGGCACTGTGTTCCAGAACGTAACCCCTGGATTAATCCGGCCTATCCCACACTCTCAGGCACTGTATTCCAGACCCTAACACTGGATTAATCTGGCCAAATCCACACCCTCAGACACTGTGTTCCAGACACTAACCCCTGGATTAATCCGGCCTATCCCACACTCTTAGGCACTTTGTTCCAGACCCGAACACTGGATTGATCTGGCCAAACCCTCAGACACTGTGTTCCAGACACTAACCCCTGGATTAATCTGGCCTATCCCTGACTCTCAGCCACTCTGTTTCAGACCCTAAACCCTGGATTAATCCGCCCTATCCCACACTCTCAGGCACTGTATTCCAGACCCTCACACCTGGATTAATACAGCCAATCCCACACTCTCAGGCACTGTGTTCCAGACCCTAAACCTTCGATTAATCCAACCAAACCCACACCCTCAGACACTGTCGTCCAGACACTAACCCCTGGATTAATCCGGCGTATCGCACACTTTCTGGCCCTGTTTTCCAGACCCTAACCGTGGATTAATCCGGCCTCCCCACACTCTCAGGCACTTTGTTCTACACCCTAACCCCTGGATTAATCCGGCCGAACCCACATTCTCAGACACTGTGTTCCAGACCCTAACCCCTGGATTAATCTGGCCTAACCCACATTCTCAGACACTGTGTTCCAGATCCTAACCCCTAGATAAATCCGACCTATCCCATTCTCTCAGGCACTGTATTCCAGACCCTAACCCCTGAATTAAAACGGCCTAACCCATACTCTCAGGCATTGTGTTCCAGAATCTAACTCCTGGATTTATCCAGCCTATCCCACACTCCTAGGCACTGTGTTCCAGACACTAACCACTGGATTAATCCGGCCAATCCCAAATTCTCAGGAACTGTGTTACAGATCCTAAACCCCGGATTATTCCCACCTCTCCCACACTTTCAGGCACTGTTTTCCTGACCCTATCCCCTGATTGATCCGGTCTGTCCCACACTCTCAGGCACTGTGTTCCAGACCCTAACTCCTGGATTAATCCGGCCTAACCCACACTCTCAGGCACTGTGTTCCAGACCCTAACCCTTGGATTAATCCAGCCTATCCCACTCTCTCAGGCACTGTGTTCCAGGCCATAACCCCTGGATTAATCTGGCCTATCCCTGACTCTCAGCCACTCTGTTTCACACCCTAAACCCTGCATTAATCTGGCCTATCCCACACTCTCTGAAACTGTATTACAGACCAAAACCCCTGGATTAATCCGCCCTATTCCATACTCTCAGACACTGTGTTCCAGACACTAACCCCTGGATTAACCGGGCCTACCCCAAATTCTCAGGCACTGTATTCCAGACCCTAACACCTGGATTAATCCGGCCAATCCCACACTGTCAGGCAGTGTGTTCCTGACCCGAAACTTTCAATTAATCCAGCCAAACCCACAACCTCAGACACTGTGTTCCAGACACTAACCCTTGGATTAATCTGGTCTATCCCACACTCTCAGGCACTTTGTTCCACACTCTAACCCCTGGATTAATCCATCTTCCCCCACACTCTCAGACACTGTGTTCCAGACCCTAACCCCTGGATTAATCCGGCCTCCCCCACACTCTCAGACACTGTGTTCCAGAGCCTAACCCCTGGATTAAGCCGGCCAAACCCACATTCTCAGACACTGTGTTCCAGCCCCTAACACCGAGATGAATCCGGCCTAACCCACATTCTCAGACACTGTGTTCCAGACACTTACCCCTGGATTAACCGGGCCTACCCCACACTCTCAGACACTGTGTTCCAGTCCCGAACCCCTGGATTAATCCTACTTATCCCACACTCTCAGGCACTGCCTTCCAGACCAAAACCCCTGGATTGACCGGGCCAATCCCACGCTCTCAGGCACTGTGTTCCAGACCCTATCCCCTGGATTAATCCGGCCCTTCCCACACTCTCAGGCACTGTGTTCCAGACCCTAAACCTTCGATTAATCCATCCAAACCCACACCCTCAGACACTGTTTTACAGACCCTAAACCCTGGATTAATTCAGCCTATCCCACGCTCTCTGACACTGTGTTCCAGACACCAACCCCTGTATTAAACCGACCACCACCATTCTCTCAGACACTGTATTCCCGACAATAAACCCTGGATTGACCCGGCCTATCGTACACTCTCAGACACAGTATTCCAGAACCGAACCACTGTATTAAGACGGCCTATCCCACACTCTCAGAAACTGTGTTCCAGACCCTAACACCTGGATTAATCCGCCCTATCCCGCACTCTCAGGCACTACGTTCCAGACACTAACCCCTGGATTGACCCGGCCTATCCCACAGTCTCAGACACTGTGTTCCAGACCCTAACCCCTGGATTATTCCGGCCTATCCCACGCACTCAGGCACTGTGTTCCAGACACTAACCTCTGGATTAACCCGGCCTATCCCACACTCTCAGGCACTGTGTTCCAGACCCAAACCCCTGGATTAATCCAGCCTACCCCACTCTCTCAGGCCCTCTCTTTCAAACCCTAAACCCTGCATTAATCTGTCCTATCCCACAGTCTCAGATACTATATTCCAGACCAAAACCCCTGGATAAATCCGCCCTATCCCGCACTGTCAGGCACTGCGTTCCAGACTCTAACCCCTGGATTGACCCGACCTATCCCACATTCTCAGACACTGTGTTCGAGTCCCGAACCCCTGGATTAATCCGGCATCCCCACACTCTCAGATCCTGTGTTCCAGACACTAACTCCAGCATTAAACCGACCATCACCACACTCTCAGGCACTGTGTTCCAAACCCTAACACCTGAATTAATTTGGCATCCCGCACACTCTCAGGCACTG
Source organism: Chiloscyllium plagiosum (assembly GCF_037043375.1). Lineage (NCBI taxonomy): Eukaryota > Metazoa > Chordata > Chondrichthyes > Orectolobiformes > Hemiscylliidae > Chiloscyllium > Chiloscyllium plagiosum. The sequence goes on from NW_028270181.1 coordinate 46,374,371, forward strand.
TGTTCCAGACCCTAACACCTGGATTAATCCGCCCTATCCCGCACTATCAGGCACTGTGTTCCAGACACTAACCCCTGGATTGACCCGGCCTATCATACACTCTCAGGCACTGCATTCCAGACACTAACCCCTGGATTGACCGGCCTATCCTACACTCTCAGGCACTGCATTCCAGACATTAACCCCTGGATTGACCGGACTATCCTACACTCTCAGGCACTGCATTCCAGACACTAACCCCTGGATTGACCGGCCTATCCCACAGTCTCAGACACTGTGTTCCACACCCTAACCCCTGGATTATTCCGGCGTATCCCACGCACTCAGGCACTGTGTTCCAGACCCTAACCCCAGGATTAATCCAGCCTATCCCACACTCTCAGAAACTGTTTTACAGACCCTTAACCCTGGATTATTTCAGCCTATCCCACACTCTCAGACACTGTGTTTCAGATTCTAACCCCTGGATTAATCCGGCCTATCCCACTCTCTCAGGCACAGTGTTCCAGACCCTAAATCCTTGAATTAATCTGGTCTATCCCACACTCTCAGGCACTTTGTTCCTCACCCTAACCCCTGGATTAATCCAGCCTAACCCACATTCTCAGACACTGTGTTCCAGACCCTAACCCCTGGATTAATCCGGCCTATCCCACTCTCTCAGACACTGTGTTCCAGAGACTAACCCCTGGATTAATCCGGCCTATCCCACTCTCTCAGGCACTGTGTTCCAGACCCTAACCCCTGGATTAATCTGGCCTATCCCTGACTCTCAGGCACTCTCTTTCAGACCCTAAACCCTGCATTAATCTGGCCCATCCCACACTCTCAGAAACTGAATTCCAGACCAAAACCCCTGGATTAATCCACCCTATCCCGCACTCTCAGGCACAGCGTTCCAGACACTAACCCCTCGATTGACCGGCCTATTCCACACTCTCAGACACTGTGTTCCAGACCCTAACCCCTGGATTAATCTGGCCTATCCCTGACTCTCAGGCACTCTCTTTCAGACCCTAAATCCTGCATTAATCTGGCCCATCCCACACTCTCAGAAACTGAATTCCAGACCAAAACCCCTGGATTAATCCACCCTATCCCCCACTCTCAGGCACAGCGTTCCAGACACTAACGCCTCGATTGACCGGCCTATTCCTCACTCTCAGACACTGTGTTCCAGACCCTAACCCCTGGATTAATCCGGCCTATCCCACTCTCTCAGGCACTGTGTTCCAGACCCTAAATCCTTGAATTAATCTGGCCTATCCCTGACTCTCAGGCACTCTCTTTCAGACCCTAAACCCTGCATTAATCTGACCTATCCCACACTCTCAGAAACTGTGTTCCAGACCAAAACCCCTGGATTAATCCAGCCAATCCCACACTCTCAGGCACTGTGTTCCAGACCCGAAGCCTTCGATTAATCCAGCCTAATCCAGACCCTCAGACACTGTTTTACAGACCCTTAACCCTGGTTATTTCAGCCTATCCCACACACTCAGACACTGTGTTCCAGATTCTAACCCCTGGAGTAATTCGGCCTATCCCACTCTCTCAGGCACTGTGTTCCAGACCCTAAATCCTTGAATTAATCTGGTCTATCCCACGCTCTCAGGCACTTTGTTCCACACCCTAACCCCTGGATGAATCCAGCCTAACCCACATTCTCAGACACTGTGTTCCAGACCCTAACCCCTGGATTAGTGTTACAAGGGGACATAAATTTAAGGTGAAGGGTGGAAGATATAGGGGGGATGTCAGGGGTGGGTTCTTTACCCAGAGAGTGGTGGGGGCATGGAATGCGCTGCCCGTGGGAGTGGTAGAGTCAGAATCTTTGGTGACCTTTAAGTGGCAATTGGATAGGTACTTGGATGGGTGCTTAAGCTAGGACGAATGTTCGGCACAACATCGTGGGCCGAAGGGCCTGTTCTGTGCTGTATTGTTCTATGTTCTATGTTCTATGTAGACCCTAAGCCCTGGATTGACTCAGTCTCCCGAACACTCTCAGACACTGTGTTACAGATCCTAACCCCCGGATTATTCCCACCTCTCCCAGACTCTCAGGTACTGTGTTCCAGACCCTAACCTCTGGACTAATCTGGCCTATCCCACACTCTCAGGCACTGTTTTCCAGACCCTAACCCCTGGATTAATCCGGCCTCCCCCACACTCTCAGGCACTGTGTTCCAGACCCTAACCCCTGGATTACGCCGGCCTAACCTACATTCTCAGACACTGTGTTCCAGACCCTAACCCCTGGATTAATCCGGCCTATCCCATACTCTCAGGCACTGTGTTCCAGACACTAACCCCTGGATTAATCCGGCCTCCCCACACACCCAGACACTGTGTTCCAGACCCTAACCCCTGGATTAATCCGGCCTATCCCATACTCTCAGATACTGTGTTCCAGACCCCAACCTCTGGATGAATCCGGCCTAACCCATATTCTCAGACACTGTGTTCCAGACCCTAACCCCTGGATTAATCCGGCCTATCCCAGACTCTCAGGCACTGTGTTCCAGACCTGGACTTTCAGAAAACTTTTGATAAAGTCCCAAATAGTAGTTTAGTGAGCAAAATTAGGGCGCATTCTATTGGGGAAAAGTACTAACTTGGATTGAAAGTTGGTTGACTGACAGGAAACAATGAGTAGCGATAAACGGCTCCATTTCGGAATGGCAGGAAGTGACCAGTGGGGTACCGCAGGGATCAGTGCTGGAACCGCAGCTTTTTACAATATATATTAATGATATAGACGATGGTATTAGCAATAACATTAGCAAATTTGCTGATGATACAAAGCTGGGTGGCAGGGTGAAATGTGAGGAGGATGTTAGGAGATTACAGGGTGACCTGGACACGTTAGGTGAGTGGTCAGATGTATGGTAGATGCAGTTTAATGTGGATAAATGTATGGTTATACACTTTGGTGGCAAGAACAGGAAGGCAGATTACTACCTCAATGGAATCAATTTAGGTAAAGGAACAGTACAGAGAGATCTGGGTGTTCTTGTACACCAGTCAATGAAGGTACAGCAGGTAGTGAAGAAGGCTAATAGCATGCTGGCCTTCATAACAAGAGGGATTGAGTATAGAAGCAAAGAGGTTCTTCTGCAGCTGTACAGGGCCCTGGTGAGACCACACCTGGAATACTGTGTGCAGTTCTGGTCTCCAAATTTGAGGAAAGACATTCTGGCTATTGAGGGAGTGCAGCGTAGGTTCACGAGGTCAATTCCTGGAATGGCGGGATTACCTTACACTGAAAGATTGGAGCGACTGGGCTTGTATACCCTTGAGTTTAGAAGACTGAGAGGGGATCTGATTGAGACATATAAGATTATTAAAGATTTGGACACTCTGGAGGCAGGAAACATGTTTCCGCTGATGGGTGAGTGCCAAACCAGAGGACACAGCTTAAAAATACGGGGTAGACCATTTAGGACAGAGATGAGGAGAAACTTCTTCACCCAGAGATTGGTGGCTGTGTGGAATGCTCTGCCCCAGAGGGCAGTGGAGGCCCACTCTCTGGATTCATTTAAGAAAGAGTTGGGGATAGAGCTCTCAAGGATAGTGGAATCAAGGGTTATGGAGATAAGGCAGGAACAGGATACTGATTAGGAATGATCAGCCATGATCATATTGAATGGCGGTGCAGGCTCGAAGGGCTGAATGGCCTACTCCTGCACCTATTGTCTATTGTCTATTGTCTTATCAAAGGCTTTACTGAAGTCCATGTACACCACGTCAACTGCCCGACCCTCATCTACATGCTTGGCCACCTTCTCAAAAATCTCACTGAGGTTGGTGAGACACGACCTGCCCTTGACGAAACCATGTTGACTACCTGAAATCAAATTGTTGCTTGCTGGATGATTATAAATCTTATCTCTTATAATCCTTTCCAAAGCCTTTCCTACAACCGAAGTAAATCTCACTGGTCTATAATTACCTGGGTCATCTCTACTGCCTTTCTTGAATAAGGGCACAACATTTACAATCCTCCAGTCCTCTGGTACTGAACCTGTAGATAATGACGACTCAAATCTCACCTTCCCCAGAATGAGCCCCAATTATCCAAGTACCTGAAACCCTCCCTCCTGCACCATCCTTGCAGCCATGTGTCCCGCTGATACCTCTCCCTATTCCTTGCCTCGATATCACGTGGTGCGGGTAACAAACCAGAGATAACAACTCTGTTTGTTCTAGCTCTCAGTGTCCACTCTAGCTCCCTGAAACCCTGCCTTACATCCCTATCCCTCTTTCTACCTGTTGTTGTTGGTACCTACATGGACCACGACTTGAAGCTGGTCACCCTCTCCCTTCAGGACCCCAGAGATACGATCCAAGACATCACGGACCCTGGCACTGGGGGGCAACACACCAACCGCGAGTCTCTTTCGTTTCCAACAAACCTTCTATCTCAGCCTCTAACTATTGAGTCTCCAATGACTAACACTCTCCTCCTCTCCCTCCTTCCCTTCTGTGCAACAGGGACAGGCTCTGTGCCAGAGACCTGGGCCACACTGCATACCCCTCAACAGTTTCCAAACCAATATACACGTTTTTCAGGGGAGCGACCACAGGGGATCCCTCCACTGACTGTTTTTTCCCCTTCAAACAGTCACCCAGCTCTCTCCATGCCTAAGAGTAACACTTCCCTGCAACTCTAACCTATCCCATCCTCTGCCTCCCGAGTGATCCGACGTTCATCCAGCTCCCGCTCCAGTTCCCTAACATGGTCTTGGAGGAGCGAGAGCTGAGTGCACTTCCTGCAGATGTACTTGGGATGGGACACTAATGGCATCCCTCACCTCAAACATCATGCAGGAGGAACATTGCTCTCCCTGCACTGCCATCCCTGCTTGTCCCCTTATCAGAAAGTCAAAAAGAAGAGACACTTAGCTGATGTGCCCCTGGTCTCTAAGGTTAGAGGAGGTGGTTGGGTGGGAGGCCCTACAATGGTAGGGTCTCAGCTTTTGAAAACACTGACTGATCTTTCTGGATGGAACAAGTCCCTCCATTCCCAGAAACCTCTGCTCTCTGATTTCAAATGTGAAAGCTCAACTTAGTGACTGACCACTCCCGACAGGCCCCTAGTGCAAGCTCCCGCCCTTCACACTGCTGCTGCGGCTGCAAAACAGAAATGGAGGACTCCCACACTCAAGGTAAGTCTTTAAGGGTATATATGAGGGCATCAGGCTGATAGTGACGCAGTAAGTGTGAGAGCATCAGGCTGATAGTGACACAGTAAGTGTGAGAGCATCAGCCTGATAGTGACACAGTAAGTGTGAGGCAGTCTGTCTGATGGTGATGCAGTAAGTGTGAGATGGTCAGGCTGATAGTGACACAGTAAGTGTGAGTCAGTCTGTCTGATGGTGACGCAGTAAGTGTGAGATGGTCAGGCTGATAGTGACACAGTAAGTGTGAGATGGTCAGGCTGATAGTGACACAGTAAGTGTGAGATGGTCAGGCTGATAGAGATGGAATAAGTGTGAGATGGTCAGGCTGATAGAGATGGAATAAGTGTGAGGGCAGTGGGCTGATAGTGAGGAAGAAGGTGTGACGGGGTCAGGCTGATAGTTATGCCACAAGTGTGAGGGGGTCAGGGTGATAGTGATGTAATGAGTGTGAGGGGACCAGGGAGCTAGTGACCCGATTAGTGTTTGGGGGAGGGGGGGGGGGGGTGGGGGGGTGAGGGGGGGTGTCAGGCTGATAGTGACACAGTAATTGTGATGCAGTAAGTTTGAGGCAGTCAGGGTGATAGTAACACAGTACGTGTGAGGTAGTAAGGCCGATAATAACGCAATAAGTGTGAGGGGGGTCAAGCTGATAGTGACTCAGTAAGTGTGAGCAGTCTCGCAGATATTGATGCAGCAAGTGAGAGATGGTCAGTCTGATAGTGACGCAGTAAGTGTGAGGGGATCAGGGTGAAAGTGACGCAGTAAGTGTGAGGGGTCAGGGTGATAGTGACGCAGTAACGAGGGGATCAGGGACATAGTGACACAGTGAGTGTGAGGGTGTCAGGGAGATAGTGACTCAATAAGTGTGATGGGATCAGGGTGATAGTGATGCAGTAAGTGTGAGGGGATCAGGGAGATAGTGACACATTAAGTGTGAAGGGATCAGGGTGATAGAGAAGCAGTAAGTGTGAGGGGGTCAGGTTGATAGTGACGCAGTAAGTGAGAGGGTGTCAGGGAGATAGTGACGCAGTAAGTGTGAGGGTGTCAGGGAGATAGTGACTCAATAAGTGTGAGGGTATCAGGGTGTTAGTGACGCAGTAAGTGTGATGGGATCAGGGAGATAGTGACGCAGTAAGTGTGAGGGTGTCAGGGAGATAGTGACTCAATAAGTATGAAGGGATCAGGATGATGGTGATGCAGTAAGTGTGATGTGGTCAGGGTGATAGTGACGCAGTAAGTGTGAGGGGATCAGGCTGATAGTGATGCACTAAGTGTGATGGGGTCACGGTGATAGTGATGCACTAAGTGTGATGGGGTCACGATGATAGTGACGCAGTAATGTGATGGGGTCAGGGTGATAGTGACGCAGTAAGTGTGATGGGTTCAGGATGATAGTGATGCAGGAAGTGTGAGTAGGTCAGGGAGATAGCGATGCAGTAAGTCTGATGGGATCAGGATGATAGTGACACAGTAAGTGTGAGAGGGCCAGGGTAATAGTGACACAGTAAGGGTGATGGGATCAGGGAGATAGTGACGCAGTAATTGTGAGGGTGTCAGCATGATAGTGTCGCAGTAAGTGTGTGGGGTCAGGGAGATAGTGACGCAGTAAGTGTAATGGGGTCAGAGTTATAGTGACACAGGACGTGTGAGGGGGTCAGCGTGATAGTGATGCAGTAAGGGTGACGGGATCAGGGAGATAGTGATGCAGTGAGTGTGAGGGGTTCAGGGTGACAGTGACGCAGTAAGTGTGAGGTTGTCAGGTTGATAGTGACACACTAATTGCGAGGGGATCGGGGATATAGTGACGCAGTAAGTGTAAGGGAATCAGGGAGATCGTGATGCAGTAAGTGTGATGGGGTCAGGGAGATAGAGACGCAGTTAGTGTGAGGAGATCAGGGAGATAGTGTCACAGTAAGTGTGAGGGTATCAGGCTGATAGTGATGCATTGAGTGTGAGGAGTCAGGGTGATAGTGACGCAGTAAGTGTGATGGGATCAGGGTGATAGTGACACGGTAAGTGTGAGGGTGTCAGGGTGATAGTGTCACAGTAAGTGTGAGGGATCAGGGAGGTAGTGACGCAGTAAGTGTGAAGGTATCAGGGTGATAGTGGATCAGTAAGGGTGATGGGATCAGAGAGATAGTGACGCAGGAAGTTTGAATGAGTTAGGGTGATAGTGACGCAGTAGGTGTGAAGCGATCAGGGAGATAATGACGCGGGATGTGTGAGGGCATCAGGATGATACGACGCAATAAGTTTGAAGGTGTCAGTGTGATAGTGACGCAGTAAGTGTGAGGGGTTCAGGGTGATAGTGATACAGTAAGTGTGAGGGCATCTGGGTGATAGTGACGCACTAATTGTGAGGGGATCAGGGAGATAGTGACGCAGTAAGTGTGATGGGAGCAGGGGTGATAGTGAAGCATGAAGTGTGATGGGGTCAGGGAGATATGTACACAGTAAGTGTGAAGGGTATCAGGGTGATAGTGACACAGTAATGGTAATGGGATCAGGATGATAGCGACGCAGTAAGTTTGAGGGTGTCAGTGTGAGAGTGACGCAGTAAGTGTGAGGGGTTCAGGATGATCGTGACGCAGTAAGTGTGATCGGATCAGGGAGATAGTGACGCAGTAAGTGTGAAGGTATCAGGGTGATAATGACACAGTCATGGTAATGGGATCAGGATGATAGCGACGCAGTAAGTTTGAGGGTGTCAGTGTGAGAGTGACGCAGTAAGTGTGAGGGGTTCAGGATGATAGTGACGCAGTAAGTGTGATCGGATCAGGGAGATAGTGACGCAGTAAGTGTGATGGGATCAGGGTGATAGTGATGCAGTAAGTGTGATGGGGTCAGGGTGATAGTGCCGCTGTAAGTGAGACTGATAGCCATGCAGTAAGTGTGATGGGGTCAGGGTGATAGTGCCGCTGTAAGTGAGACTGATAGCCATGCAGTAAGTGTGAGAAGGTCATGGTGATAATGACGCAGTAAGTGTGATGGGGTCAGGGTGATACTGACGCAATAAGTGTGATGGGGTCAGAGTGATAGTGACACAGCAAGTGTGAGGGGGTCAGAGTGATAGTGACGCAGGAAGCGTGAGGGGGTCAGAGTGATAGTGACGCAGTAAGTGTGATGGGGTCAGGGCGACAGTGACTCAGTAAGTGTGAGGGGGTCAGAGTGATAGTGACGCAGGAAGCGTGAGGGGATCTGGGTGATAGTGATGCAGTAAGTGTTAGGGGGTCGTAGTTATGCAGTAAGTGTGATGGGATCAGAGTGATAGTGAAGCAGGAAGTGTGAGGGGGTCAGGGAGATAGTGATGCAGTAAGTGTGATGGGATCAGGGTGATAGTGATGCAGTAAGTGTGATAGGATCAGGGTGAGATTGACGCAGGAAATGTGAGGGGGTCAGGGAGATAGTGACGCAGTCAGTGTGAGGGGATAAGGTTGATAGTGACGCAGTAAGTGTGAGGGGGTCAGGGAGATAGTGATGCAGTAAGTGTGATGGGATCAGGGTGATAGTGATGTAGTAAGTGTGATAGGATCAGGGTGATAGTGATGCAGTAAGTGTGAGGGGATCAGGGAGATAGTGATGCAGTAAGTGTGAGGGGATAAGGTTGATAGTGACGCAGTAAGTGTGATGGGATCAGGATGATAGTGACCCAGCAAGTGTGAGGAGATCAGGGTGATAGTGACGCAGTAAGTGTGTTTGGGTCAGGGAGATAGTGACGCAGTAAGTGTGAGGGGTCAGTGAGATGGTGACGCAATAAGTGTAAAGGGGTCAGAGAGATAGTTATAGTGATGAGTAAGTGTGATGGGGTCAGGGTGATAGTGACGCAGCGAGTGTGAGGGGTCAGAGAGATAGTGACGCAGTAAGTGTATGGGATCAGGATAATAGTGACACAGTAAGTGTGATGGGTTCAGGGTGACAGTGACGCGGTAAGTGTGAGGGAGTCAGGGTGATAGTGACGCAGGAAGTGTGAGTGGTCATGGAGATAGTGACGCAGTAATTGTGAAGGTATCAGGGTGATAGTGACACAGTAAGGGTGATGGGATCAGGGAGATAGTGACGCAGTAAGTGTGATGGAGTCAGGATGATAGTGACGCATTAAGTGTGAGGGGGTCAGGATGGTAGTGTCACAGTAAGTGTGAGGGGGTCATGGTGATAGTAACGCAATAAGTGTGAGGTTGTCAGGGAGGTCTTGATGCATTAAGTGTGACGGGATGAGTGTGATAGTGACACTAAGTGCGAGGGGGTCATGGTGATAATGACGCAGTAAGTGTGAGGGGGTCAGTGTGATTGCGACTCAGTAAGTGTGAGGGGGTCAGGTTGATAGTGACGCATTAAGTGAGAGGGGATCAGGATGATAGTGACACGGTAAGTGTGAGGGGGGCAGGGTGATAGTGATGCAGTAAGTGTGATGGGGTCAGGGTGTTATTGACGCAGTAAGTGTGATGGTGTCAGGGTGATAGTGATGCATTAAGTGTGAGGGGATCAGGGTGATAGTGATGCAGTAAGTGTCATGGGTTCAGGGTGGTAGCGACACACGAAGTGTGAGGGTTCAGGGTGACAATGACGCAGTAAGTGTGATGGCGTCAGGGTGACAGTGACTCAGTAAGTGTGAGACGGCCAGGGTGATAATGACGCAGTAAATGTGAGGGGGTCAGGGTGATAGTGACACAATAAGTGGGAGGGGTCATGGTGATAATGACGCAGTAAGTGTGATGGGGTCAGGGTGATAGTGACGCAATAAGTGTGATGGGGTCAGAGTGATAGTGACACAGCAAGTGTGATGGGGTGAGACTGATAGCCATGCAGTAAGTGTGATGGGGTCAGGGTGATAGTGTCGCAGTAAGTGTGATGAGGTCAGGGCGATTGTGACGCAGTAAGTGTGATGGGGTCAGGGTGATAGTGATGCAGTAAGTGTGAGGGGGTCAGTGTGATAGTGACACAGTAAATGTGAGGAGGTCATGGTGATAATGATGCAATAAGTGTGAGTGGCTCTGGGTGATTTTGACGCAGTGAGTGTGATGGGATCAGTGTGATAGTGACACAGGAAGTGTGAGGGGGTCAGAGTGATAGTGACGCAGGAAGTGTGATGGGGTCAGGGCGACAGTGACTCAGTAAGTGTGATGGGGCCATGGTGATAATGATGCAGTAAATGTGAGGGGGTCAGGGTGATAGTGACACAGTAAGTGTGAGGGGGTCTTGGTAATAATGACGCAGGAAGTGTGATGGGGTCAGGGTGAAAGTGACGCAATAAGTGTGATGGGGTCAGAGTGATAGTGACGCAGCAAGTGTGATGGGGTGAGACTGATAGCCATGCAGTAAGTGTGATGGGGTCAGGGTGATAGTGCCGCTGTAAGTGTGATGGTGTCAGTGTAATAGTTACGTAGTTAATGTGATGGGGTCAGGGTGATAGTGATGCAGCAAGTGTGAGGGGGTCAGTGTGATAGTGACACAGTAAGTGTGAGGAGGTCATGGTGATAATGATGCAATAAGTGTGAGTGGCTCTGGGTGATGGGATCAGAGTGTTAGTGACGCAGGAAGTGTGAGGGGGTCAGGGAGATTGTGATTCAGTAAGTGTGATGGGATCAGGGTGAGAGTGATGCAGTAGGTGTGATGGGATCAGGGTGATAGTGACGCAGTAAGTGTGATGGGGTCAGGGTGACAGTGACTCAGTAAGTGTGATGGGGCCATGGTGATAATGACGCAGTAAATGTGAGGGGGTCAGGGTGATAGTGACACAGTAAGTGTGAGGGGGTCATGGTAATAATGACGCAGTAAGTGTGATGGGGTCAGGGTGATAGTGAAGCAATAAGTGTGATGGGGTCAGAGTGATAGTGACGCAGCAAGTGTGATGGGGTGAGACTGATAGCCATGCAGTAAGTGTGATGGGGTCAGGGTGATAGTGCCACTGTAAGTGTGATGGTGTCAGTGTAATAGTGACGCAGTTAATGTGATGGGGTCAGGGTGATAGTGATGCAGCAAGTGTGAGGGGGTCAGTGTGATAGTGACAGAGTAAGTGTGAGGAGGTCATGGTGATAATGATGCAATAAGTGTGAGTGACTCTGGGTGATTTTGACGCAGTGTGTGTGATGGGATCAGAGTGTTAGTGATGCAGGAAGTGTGAGGGGGTCAGGGAGATTGTGATGCAGTAAGTGTGATGGGGTCAGGGTGATAGTGATGCAGTAAGTGTGAGGGGGTCAGTGTGATAGTGACACAGTAAGTGTGAGGAGGTCATGGTGATAATGATGCAATAAGTGTGAGTGGCTCTGGGTAATTTTGACGCAGTGAGTGTGATGGGATCAGAGTGATAGTGACGCAGGAAGTGTGAGGGGGTCAGAGTGATAGTGACGCAGGAAGTGTGAGGGGGTCAGAGTAATAGTGATGCAGTAAGTGTGATGGGGTCAGGGCGACAGTGACTCAGTAAGTGTGATGGGGCCATGGTGATAATGATGCAGTAAATGTGAGGGGGTCAGGGTGATAGTGACACAGTAAGTGTGAGGGGGTCTTGGTAATAATGACGCAGGAAGTGTGATGGGGTCAGGGTGAAAGTGACGCAATAAGTGTGATGGGGTCAGAGTGATAGTGACGCAGCAAGTGTGATGGGGTGAGACTGATAGCCATGCAGTAAGTGTGATGGGGTCAGGGTGATAGTGCCGCTGTAAGTGTGATGGTGTCAGTGTAATAGTTACGTAGTTAATGTGATGGGGTCAGGGTGATAGTGATGCAGCAAGTGTGAGGGGGTCAGTGTGATAGTGACACAGTAAGTGTGAGGAGGTCATGGTGATAATGATGCAATAAGTGTGAGTGGCTCTGGGTGATGGGATCAGAGTGTTAGTGACGCAGGAAGTGTGAGGGGGTCAGGGAGATTGTGATTCAGTAAGTGTGATGGGATCAGGGTGAGAGTGATGCAGTAGGTGTGATGGGATCAGGGTGATAGTGACGCAGTAAGTGTGATGGGGTCAGGGTGACAATGACTCAGTAAGTGTGAGAGGGCCATGGTGATAATGACGCAGTAAATGTGAGGGGGTCAGGGTGATAGTGACACAGTAAGTGTGAGGGGGTCATGGTGATAATGATGCTGTAAGTGTGAGGGAGTAAGGGAGACAGTGACCCAGTAATTGTGATGGGGTCAGGGTGTTAGTGACGCAGTAAGTGTGATCGTGTCAGGGTGATAGTGATGCATTAAGTGTGAGGGGATCAGGGTGATATCGACACACTAAGTGTGAGGGTTCAGGGTGATAGTGATGCAGTAAGTGTAAGCGGGTCAGGGTGACAATGACGCAGTAAGTGTGATGGGATCTAGGACATAGTGACGCAGTAAGAGTGAGCGGATCAGGATGATGATGCAATAAGTGTGAGGGGGCAGAATGATAGTGATGCAGTAAGTGAGAGGCGTTCAGGGTGATAGTGACACAGTAATTGTGATGGGGTCAGGGTGATAGTGACGCACTAAGTGTGAGGGTTCAGGGTGATAGCAATGCAGTAAGTGTGAGTGGGTCAGGGTGATAGTGATGCATTAAGTGTGATGGGGTCAGGGTGATTTTGATGCACTAAGTGTGATGGGATTTGCGTGATAGTGGCACAGTCACTGTGATGGGGTCAGGGTGATTGTGACGCAGTAAGTGTGAGGGGATCAGTGTGATAGTGACTCAGTACGTGTGAGAGGGTAAGGGAGACAGTGACCCATAATTCTGATGGGGTCAGGGTGTTAGTGACGCAGTAAGTGTGATGGTGTCAGGGTGATAGTGATGCATTAAGTGTGAGAGGCTCAGGGTGATAGTGATGCAGTCAGTGTGATGGGTTCAGGGTGATAGCAACACACTAAGTGTGAGCGTTCAGGGTGATATTCGATGCAGTAAGTGTGAGTGGGTCAGGGTGACAATGACGCAGTAAGTGTGATGGGGTCAGTGTGTTAGTGACGCAGTAAGTGTGATTGTGTCAGGGTGATAGTGATGCATTAAGTGTCATGGGTTCAGGCTGATAGCGTCACACTAAGTGTGAGGGTTAATGGTGACAATAACGCAGTAAGTGTGATGGGGTCAGGGTGATAGTGATGCAGTAAGTGTGATGGGGTCAGGGTGATAGTGAAACACTAATTGTGAGGTTTCAGGGTGAATTGATGCAATAAGTGTGAGCTGGTCATGGTGACAATGATGCAGTAAGTGTGATGGGGTCAAGGAGATAGTGACGCAGTAAGTGTGATGGTGTCAGGGTGATAGTGATGCAGTAAGTGTGATGGGGTCAGGGTGATAGTGAAACACTAATTGTGAGGTTTCAGGGTGAATTGATGCAATAAGTGTGAGCTGGTCATGGTGACAATGATGCAGTAAGTGTGATGGGGTCAAGAAGGTAGTGACGCAGTAAGAGTGAGTGGATCAGGATAATGGTGATGCAGTAAGTATGATGGGGTCAGGGTGACTTTGATGCACTTAGTGTGATGGGAATTGCGTGATAGTGACACAGTCACTGTGATGGGGTCAGGGTGATCATGACGCAGGAAGTGTGAGTGGATCAGGGTGATAATGACTCAGTACGTGTGATGGGATCAGTGTGACAGTGACTCAGTACGTGTGAGGGTGTAAGGGAGACAGTGACCCAGTAATTTTGATGGGGTCAGGGTGTTAGTGATGCAGTCAGTGTCATGGGTTCAGGGTGATAGCGACACACTAATTGTGAGGGTTCAGGGTGATATGGATGCAGTAAGTGTGAGCAGGTCAGGGTAACAATGGCGCAGTAAGTGTGATGGGGTCAGGGTGTTAGTGACGCAGTAAGTGTGATGGGGTCAGAGTGATAGTGACGCAGCAAGTTTGATCGGGTCAGAGTGATCGTGACGCAGTAAATGTGAGGGGATCAGGGTGACAGTGATTCAGTACTTGTGATGGGAACAGTGTGATAGTGACTCAGTACGTGTGAGGGGGTCAGGGAGACAGTGGCCCATAATTTTGATGGGGTCAGGGTGTTAGTGACGCAGTAAGTGTGATGGTGTCAGGGTGATAGTGATGCAGTAAGTGTGATGGGGTCAGGGTGATAGTGAAACACTAATTGTGAGGTTTCAGGGTGATATTGATGCAATAAGTGTGAGCTGGTCATGGTGACAATGATGCAGTAAGTGTGATGGGGTCAAGGAGATAGTGACGCAGTAAGAGTGAGTGGATCAGGATAATGGTGATGCAGTAAGTATGATGGGGTCAGGGTGACTTTGATGCACTTAGTGTGATGGGATTTGCGTGATAGTGACACAGTCACTGTGATGGGGTCAGGGTGATCATGACGCAGTAAGTGTGAGTGGATCAGGGTGATAGTGACTCAGTATGTGTGATGGGATCAGTGTGATAGTGACTCAGTACGTGTGAGGGGGTAAGGGAGACAGTGACCCAGTAATTTTGATGGGGTCAGGGTGTTAGTGATGCAGTCAGTGTCGTGGGTTCAGGGTGATAGCGACACACTAATTGTGAGGGTTCAGGGTGATATGGATGCAGTAAGTGTGAGCAGGTCAGGGTAACAATGGCGCAGTAAGTGTGATGGGGTCAGGGTGTTAGTGACGCAGTAAGTGTGATGGGGTCAGAGTGATAGTGACGCAGCAAGTTTGATCGGGTCAGAGTGATCGTGACGCAGTAAATGTGAGGGGATCAGGGTGACAGTGATTCAGTACTTGTGATGGGAACAGTGTGATAGTGACTCAGTACGTGTGAGGGGGTCAGGGAGACAGTGGCCCATAATTGTGATGGGGTCAGGGTGTTAGTGACGCAGTAAGTGTGATGGTGTCAGGGTGATAGTGATGCATTAAGTCTGAGAGGATCAGGGTGATAGTGATGCAGTCAGTGTGATGGGTTCAGGGTGATAGCGACACACTAAGTGTGAGCGTTCAGGGTGATATTCGATGCAGTAAGTGTGAGTGGGTCAGGGTGACAATGACGCAATAAGTGTGATGGGGTCAGTGTGTAAGTGACGCAGTAAGTGTGATTGTGTCAGGGTGATAGTGATGCATTAAGTGTCATGGGTTCAGGCTGATAGCTTCACACTAAGTGTGAGGGTTAATGGTGATAAGAACGCAGTAAGTGTGATGGGCTCAGGGTGATAGTGACGCAGTAAGTGGGATGGGGTCAGGGTGACAATAACGCAGTAAGTGTGATGGCGTCAGGGTGATAGTGATGCAGTAAGTGTGAGGGGATCAGGGTGATAGTGACTCAGTACGTGTGATGGGATCAGTGTGATAGTGATTTAGTAAGTGTGAGGGGGTCAGGGAGACAGTGACCCAGTAATTTTGATGGGGTCAGGGTGTTAGTGACGCAGTAAGTGTGAGGGGATCAGGGTGATAGTGATGCAGTAAGTGTCATGGGTTCAGGGTGATAGCGACACACTAAGTGTGAAGGTTCCGGGTGACAATAACGCAGTAAGTGTGTTGGCGTCAGGGTGATAGTGACGCAGTAAGTGTGATGGGATCAGCGTGAAAGTGACGCAGTAACTGTGATGGGGTCAGGGTGATTGTGATGCAGTAAGTGTGAGAGGATCAGTGTGATAGTGATTTAATGAGTGTGAGGGGGTCAGGGAGACAGTGACCCAGGAATTGTGATGGGGTCAGGGTATTAGTAACACAGTAAGTGTGATGGGGTCAGGGTGATAGTGACACAGTAAGTGTGAGGGGATGAGGATGATAGTGATGCAGTAAGTGTGATGGTTCAGGGTAATAGCGACACACTAATTGTAGGGTTCAGGGTGATATCGATGCAGTAAGTGTGAGCGGGTCAGGGTGACAATGACGCAGTAAGTGTGATGGGGTCAAAGAGATAGTGACGCAGTAAGTGTGAGTGCATCAGGATGATGGTGATGCAGTAAGTGTGATGGGTTCAGGGTAATAGCGACACACTAATTGTGAGGGTTCAGGGTGATATCGATGCAGTAAGTGTGAGCGGGTCAGGGTGACAATGACGCAGTAAGTGTGATGGGATCAAGGAGATAGTGACGCAGTAAGTGTGAGTGGATCAGGATGATGTTGATGCAATAAGTGTGATGGGGTCAGGATGATAGTGACGCAGTAAGTGTGAGGGGATCAGGGAGATAGTGACATAGTAAGTGTGAGAGGGCCATGGTGATAATGACGCAGTAAGTGTGAGCGGGTCAGGGTGATAGTGACGCAGTAAGTGTGATGGGGTCAGGGTGATTTGATGCACTAAGTGTGATGGGATCAGCGTGATAGTGACACAGTCACTGTGATGGGGTCAGGGTGATCGTGACGCAGTAAGTGTGAGTGGATCAGGGTATAGTGACTCAGTACATGTGAAGGGATCAGTGTGATAGTGACTCAGTACGTGTGAGGGGGGTAAGGGAGACAGTGACCCAATAATTGTGATGGGGTCAGGGTGTTAGTGACGCAGTAAGTGTGATGGTGTCAGGGTGATAGTGATGCATTAAGTGTGAGGGGATCAGGGTGATAGTGATGCAGTAAGTGTGGTGGGTTCAGGGTGAAAGTGGCACACTAAGTGTGAGGGTTCGGGGTGATATCGATGCAGTAAGTGTGAGCGGGTCAGGGTGACAATGACGCAGTAAGTGTGATGGGGTCAAGGAGATAGTGACGCAGTAAGAGTGAGTGGATCAGGATAATGGTGATGCAGTAAGTGTGATGGGGCCAGGATGATAGTAATGCAGTAAGTGTGATGGGGTCAGGGTGATTTTGATGCACTAAGTGTGATGGGATTTGCGTGATAGTGGCACAGTCACTGTGATGGGGTTAGGGTGATCGTGACGCAGTAAGTGTGAGGGGATCAGGGTGATAGTGACTCAGTACGTGTGATGGGATCTGCGTGATAGTGACTCAGTACGTGTGAGGGGGTAAGGGAGACAGTGACCCATAATTTTGATGTGGTCAGGGTGTAAGTGACGCAGTAAGTGTGATGGTGTCAGGGTGATAGTGATGCATTAAGTGTGAGAGGATCAGGGTGATAGTGATGCAGTCAGTGTGATGGGTATGGGTGATAGCGACACACTAAGTGTGAGGGTTCAGGGTGATATTCGATGCAGTAAGTGTGAGCAGGTCAGGGTGACAATGCCGCAGTAAGTGTGATGGGGTCAGTGTGTTAGTGACGCAGTAAGTGTGATTGTGTCAGGGTGATAGTGATGCATTAAGTGTCATGGGTTCAGGCTGATAGCAACACACTAAGTGTGAGGGTTAATGGTGACAATAACGCAGTATGTGTGATGGGGTCAGGGTGATAGAGACGCAGTAAGTGTGATGGGGTCAGGGTGATAGTGAAACACTAATTGTGAGGTTTCAGGGTGATATTGATGCAATAAGTGTGAGCTGGTCATGGTGACAATGATGCAGTAAGTGTGATGGGGTCAGGGAGAGTGACGCAGTTAGTGTGAGGAGATCAGGGAGATAGTGTCACAGTAAGTGTGAGGGTATCAGGCTGATAGTGATGCATTGAGTGTGAGGAGTCAGGGTGATAGTGACGCAGTAAGTGTGATGGGATCAGGGTGATAGTGACACGGTAAGTGTGAGGGTGTCAGGGTGATAGTGTCACAGTAAGTGTGAGGGATCAGGGAGGTAGTGACGCAGTAAGTGTGAAGGTATCAGGGTGATAGTGGCTCAGTAAGGGTGATGGGATCAGGGAGATAGTGACGCAGGAAGTGTGAATGAGTTAGGGTGATAGTGACGCAGTAGGTGTGAAACGATCAGGGAGATAGTGACGCGGGATGTGTGAGGGCATCAGGGAGATAGTGACGCAGTAAGTGTGAGGTGATCAGGGAGATAGTGACGCAGTAAGTGTGATGGGATCAGGATGATAGCGACGCAATAAGTTTGAAGGTGTCAGTGTGATAGTGACGCAGTAAGTGTGAGGGGTTCAGGGTGACAGTCACACAGTAAGTGTGAGGGGATCAGGGAGATAGTGACGCAGTAAGTGTGAGGTGATCAGGGAGATAGTGACGCAGTAAGTGTGATGGGATCAGGATGATAGCGACGCAATAAGTTTGAAGGTGTCAGTGTGATAGTGATGCAGTAAGTGTGAGGGGTTCAGGGTGATTGTGATACAGTAAGTGTGAGGGCATCTGGGTGATAGTGACGCACTAATTGTGAGGGGATCAGGGAGATAGTGACGCAGTAAGTGTGATGGGAGCAGGGGTGATAGTGAAGCATGAAGTGTGATGGGGTCAGGGAGATATGTACACAGTAAGTGTGAAGGTATCAGGGTGATAATGACACAGTAATGGTAATGGGATCAGGATGATAGCGACGCAGTAAGTTTGAGGGTGTCAGTGTGAGAGTGACGCAGTAAGTGTGAGGGGTTCAGGATGATAGTGACGCAGTAAGTGTGATCGGATCAGGGAGATAGTGACGCAGTAAGTGTGATGGGATCAGGGTGATAGTAACGCAGTAAGTGTGATGGGGTGAGACTGATAGCCATGCAGTAAGTGTGATGGGGTCAGGGTGATAGTGCCGCTGTAAGTGAGACTGATAGCCATGCAGTAAGTGTGAGAAGGTCATGGTGATAATGACGCAATAAGTGTGAGTGGCTCTGGGTGATTTTGACGCAATGGGTGTGATGGGATCATGGTGATAGTGACGCAGTAAGTGTGATGGTGTCAGGGTGATAGTGATGCATTAAGTGTGAGGGGATCAGGGTGATAGTGATGCAGTAAGTGTGATGGGGTCAGGGTGATAGTGATGCATTAAGTGTGAGGGGATCAGGTTGATAGTGATGCAGTAAGTGTCATGGGTTCAGGGTGATAGCGACACACTAAGAGTGAGGGTTCAGGGTGACAATGACGCAGTAAGTGTGATGGCGTCAGGGTGACAGTGACTCAGTAAGTGTGAGACGGCCATGGTGATAATGACGCAGTAAATTTGAAGGGTTCAGGGTGATAGTGACACAATAAGTGGGAGGGGGTCATGGTGATAATGACGCAGTAAGTGTGATGGGGTCAGGGTGATACTGACGCAATAAGTGTGATTGGGTGAGAGTGATAGTGACACAGCAAGTGTGAGGGGGTCAGAGTGATAGTGACGCAGGAAGCGTGAGGGGGTCAGAGTGATAGTGACGCAGTAAGTGTGATGGGGTCAGGGCGACAGTGACTCAGTAAGTGTGAGGGGGTCAGAGTGATAGTGACGCAGGAAGCGTGAGGGGATCTGGGTGATAGTGATGCAGTAAGTGTGAGGGGGTCGTAGTTATGCAGTAAGTGTGATGGGATCAGAGTGATAGTGAAGCAGGAAGTGTGAGGGGGTCAGGGAGATAGTGATGCAGTAAGTGTGATGGGGTCAGGGTGATAGTGATGCAGCAAGTGTGAGGGGATCAGTGTGATAGTGACAGAGTAAGTGTGAGGAGGTCATGGTGATAATGATGCAAGAAGTGTGAGTGACTCTGGGTGATTTTGATGCAGTGTGTGTGATGGGATCAGAGTGTTAGTGATGCAGGAAGTGTGAGGGGGTCAGGGAGATTGTGATGCAGTAAGTGTGATGGGGTCAGGGTGATAGTGATGCAGTAAGTGTGATGGGGTCAGGGTGATAGTGATGCAGTAAGTGTGATAGGATCAGGGTGAGATTGACGCAGGAAATGTGAGGGGGTCAGGGAGATAGTGACGCAGTCAGTGTGAGGGGATAAGGTTGATAGTGACGCAGTAAGTGTGAGGGGGTCAGGGAGATAGTGATGCAGTAAGTGTGAGGGGGTCAGGGAGATAGTGATGCAGTAAGTGTGATGGGATCAGGGTGATAGTGATGTAGTAAGTGTGATAGGATCAGGGTGATAGTGATGTAGTAAGTGTGAGGGGATCAGGGAGATAGTGATGCAGTAAGTGTGAGGGGATCAGGGAGATCGTGACGCAGTAAGTGTGAGGGAATCAGGGTGATAGTGACGCAGTAAGTGTGATGGGATCAGGATGATAGTGACCCAGCAAGTGTGAGGAGATCAGGGTGATAGTGACGCAGTAAGTGTGTTTGGGTCAGGGAGATAGTGACGCAGTAAGTGTGAGGGGTCAGTGAGATGGTGACGCAATAAGTGTAAAGGGGTCAGAGAGATAGTTATAGTGATGAGTAAGTGTGATGGGGTCAGGGTGATAGTGACGCAGCGAGTGTGAGGGGTCAGGGAGATAGTGACGCAGTAAGTGTGTGGGATCAGGATAATAGTGACACAGTAAGTGTGATGGGTTCAGGGTGACAGTGACGCGGTAAGTGTGAGGGAGTCAGGGTGATAGTGACGCAGGAAGTGTGAGTGGTCATGGAGATAGTGACGCAGTAATTGTGAAGGTATCAGGGTGATAGTGACACAATAAGTGGGAGGGGTCATGGTGATAATGACGCAGTAAGTGTGATGGGGTCAGGGTGATAGTGAAGCAATAAGTGTGATGGGGTCAGGGTGATAGTGTCGCAGTAAGTGTGATGAGGTCAGGGTGATAGTGATGCAGTAAGTGTGATGGGGTCAGGGTGATAGTGATGCAGTAAGTGTGAGGGGGTCAGTGTGATAGTGACACAGTAAATGTGAGGAGGTCATGGTGATAATGATGCAATAAGTGTGAGTGGCTCTGGGTGATTTTGACGCAGTGAGTGTGATGGGATCAGTGTGATAGTGACACAGGAAGTGTAAGGGGGTCAGAGTGATAGTGACGCAGGAAGTGTGATGGGGTCAGGGTGACAGTGACTCAGTAAGTGTGATGGGGCCATGGTGATAATGACGCAGTAAATGTGAGGGGGTCAGGGTGATAGTGACACAGTAAGTGTGAGGGGGTCATGGTAATAATGACGCAGTAAGTGTGATGGGGTCAGGGTGATAGTGAAGCAATAAGTGTGATGGGGTCAGAGTGATAGTGACGCAGCAAGTGTGATGGGGTGAGACTGATAGCCATGCAGTAAGTGTGATGGGGTCAGGATGATAGTGCCGCTGTAAGTGTGATGGTGTCAGTGTAATAGTGACGCAGTTAATGTGATGGGGTCAGGGTGATAGTGATGCAGCAAGTGTGAGGGGGTCAGTGTGATAGTGACAGAGTAAGTGTGAGGAGGTCATGGTGATAATGATGCAATAAGTGTGAGTGACTCTGGGTGATTTTGACGCAGTGTGTGTGATGGGATCAGAGTGTTAGTGATGCAGGAAGTGTGAGGGGGTCAGGGAGATTGTGATGCAGTAAGTGTGATGGGGTCAGGGTGATAGTGATGCAGTAAGTGTGAGGGGGTCAGTGTGATAGTGACACAGTAAGTGTGAGGAGGTCATGGTGATAATGATGCAATAAGTGTGAGTGGCTCTGGGTAATTTTGACGCAGTGAGTGTGATGGGATCAGAGTGATAGTGACGCAGGAAGTGTGAGGGGGTCAGAGTGATAGTGACGCAGGAAGTGTGAGGGGGTCAGAGTGATAGTGACGCAGTAAGTGTGATGGGGTCAGGGCGACAGTGACTCAGTAAGTGTGATGGGGCCATGGTGATAATGACGCAGTAAATGTGAGGGGGTCAGGGTGATAGTGACACAGTAAGTGTGAGGGGGTCATGGTAATAATGACGCAGTAAGTGTGATGGGGTCAGGGTGATAGTGACGTAATAAGTGTGATGGGGTCTGAGTGATAGTGACGCAGCAAGTGTGATGGGGTGAGACTGATAGCCATGCAGTAAGTGTGATGGGGTCAGGGTGATAGTGCCGCTGTAAGTGTGATGGTGTCAGTGTAATAGTTACGCAGTTAATGTGATGGGGTCAGGGTGATAGTGATGCAGCAAGTGTGAGGGGGTCAGTGTGATAGTGACACAGTAGGTGTGAGGAGGTCATGGTGATAATGTTGCAATAAGTGTGAGTGGCTCTGGGTGATGGGATCAGAGTGTTAGTGACGCAGGAAGTGTGAGGGGCCAGGGAAATTGTGATGCAGTAAGTGTGATGGGATCAGGGTGAGAGTGATGCAGTAAGTGTGATGGGATCAGGGTGATAGTGACGCAGTAAGTGTGATGGGGTCAGGGTGACAGTGACTCAGTAAGTGTGAGAGGGCCATGGTGATAATGACGCAGTAAATGTGAGGGGGTCAGGGTGATAGTGACACAGTAAGTGTCAGGGGGTCATGGTGATAATGATGCTGTAAGTGTGAGGGAGTAAGGGAGACAGTGACACAGTAATTGTGATGGGGTCAGGGTGTTAGTGACGCAGTAAGTGTGATCGTGTCAGGGTGATAGTGATGCATTAAGTGTGAGGGGATCAGGGTGATATCGACACACTAAGTGTGAGGGTTCAGGGTGATAGTGATGCAGTAAGTGTTCGCGGATCAGGGTGACAATGACGCAGTAAGTGTGATGGGATCTAGGACATAGTGACGCAGTAAGAGTGAGCGGATCAGGATGATGTTGATGCAATAAGTGTGAGGGGGCAGGATGATAGTGATACAGTAAGTGAGAGGCGTTCAGGGTGATAGTGACACAGTAATTGTGATGGGGTCAGGGTGATAGTGACGCACTAAGTGTGAGGGTTCAGGGTGATAGCAATGCAGTAAGTGTGAGTGGGTCAGTGTGATAGTGATGCATTAAGTGTGATGGGGTCAGGGTGATTTTGATGCACTAAGTGTGATGGGATTTGCGTGATAGTGGCACAGTCACTGTGATGGGGTCAGGGTGATCGTGACGCAGTAAGTGTGAGGGGATCAATGTGATAGTGACTCAGTACGTGTGAGAGGGTAAGGGAGACAGTGACCCATAATTTTGATGGGGTCAGCGTGTTAGTGACGCAGTAAGTGTGATGGTGTCAGGGTGATAGTGATGCATTAAGTGTGAGAGGATCAGGGTGATAGTGATGCAGTCAGTGTGATGGGTTCAGGGTGATAGCGACACACTAAGTGTGAGCGTTCAGGGTGATATTCGATGCAGTAAGTGTGAGTGTGTCAGGGTGACAATGACGCAGTAAGTGTGATGGGGTCAGTGTGTTAGTGACTCGGTAAGTGCGATTGTGTCAGGGTGATAGTGATGCATTAAGTGTCATGGGTTCAGGCTGATAGCGTCACACTAAGTGTGAGGGTTAATGGTGACAATAACGCAGTAAGTGTGATGGGGTCAGGGTGATAGTGATGCAGTAAGTGTGATGTGGTCAGGGTGATAGTGAAACACTAATTGTGAGGTATCAGGGTGATATTGATGCAATAAGTGTGAGCTGGTCATGGTGACAATGATGCAGTAAGTGTGATGGGGTCAAGGAGATAGTGACGCAGTAAGAGTGAGTGGATCAGGATAATGGTGATGCAGTAAGTATGATGGGGTCAGGGTGATAGTGACGCAGTAACTGTGATGGGGTCAGGGTGATTGTGACGCAGTAAGTGTGAGAGGATCAGTGTGATAGTGATTTAATGAGTGTGAGGGGGTCAGGGAGACAGTGACCCAGGAATTGTGATGGGGTCAGGGTATTAGTAACACAGTAAGTGTGATGGGGTCAGGGTGATAGTGACACAGTAAGTGTGAGGGGATGAGGATGATAGTGATGCAGTAAGTGTGATGGTTCAGGGTAATAGCGACACACTAATTGTAGGGTTCAGGGTGATATCGATGCAGTAAGTGTGAGCGGGTCAGGGTGACAATGACGCAGTAAGTGTGATGGGATCAAGGAGATAGTGACGCAGTAAGTATGAGTGGATCAGGATGATGTTGATGCAATAAGTGTGATGGGGTCAGGATGATAGTGATGCAGTAAGTGTGAGGGGGTCAGGGTGATAGTGACACAGTAAGTGTGAGGGGGTCATGGTAATAATGACGCAGTAAGTGTGATGGGGTCAGGGTGATAGTGACGCAGCAAGTGTGATGGGGTGAGACTGATAGCCATGCAGTAAGTGTGATGGGGTCAGGGTGATAGTGCCGCTGTAAGTGTGATGGTGTCAGTGTAATAGTGACGCAGTTAATGTGATGGGGTCAGGGTGATAGTGATGCAGCAAGTGTGAGGGGGTCAGTGTGATAGTGACACAGTAAGTGTGAGGAGGTCATGGTGATAATGATGCAATAAGTGTGAGTGGCTCTGGGTGATTTTGACGCAGTGTGTGTGATGGGATCAGAGTGTTCGTGATGCAGGAAGTGTGAGGGGGTCAGGGAGATTGTGATGCAGTAAGTGTGATGGGATCAGGGTGATAGTGATGCAGTAAGTGTGAGGGGGTCAGTGTGATAGTGACACAGTAAGTGTGAGGAGGTCATGGTGATAATGATGCAATAAGTGTGAGTGGCTCTGGGTAATTTTGACGCAGTGAGTGTGATGGGATCAGAATGATAGTGACGCAGGAAGTGTGAGGGGGTCAGAGTGATAGTGACGCAGGAAGTGTGAGGGGGTCAGAGTGATAGTGACGCAGTAAGTGTGATGGGGTCAGGGCGACAGTGACTCAGTAAGTGTGATGGGGCCATGGTGATAATGACGCAGTAAATGTGAGGGGGTCAGGGTGATAGTGACACAGTAAGTGTGAGGGGGTCTTGGTAATAATGACGCAGTAAGTGTGATGGGGTCAGGGTGATAGTGACGCAATAAGTGTGATGGGGTCAGAGTGATAGTGACGCAGCAAGTGTGATGGGGTGAGACTGATAGCCATGCAGTAAGTGTGATGGGGTCAGGGTGATAGTGCCGCTGTAAGTGTGATGGTGTCAGTGTAATAGTTACGCAGTTAATGTGATGGGGTCAGGGTGATAGTGATGCAGCAAGTGTGAGGGGGTCAGTGTGATAGTGACACAGTAAGTGTGAGGAGGTCATGGTGAAAATGATGCAATAAGTGTGAGTGGCTCTGGGTGATGGGATCAGAGTGTTAGTGACGCAGGAAGTGTGAGGGGGTCAGGGAGATTGTGATGCAGGAAGTGTGATGGGGTCAGGGTGAGAGTGATGCAGTAAGTGTGATGGAATCAGGGTGATAGTGACGCAGTAAGTGTGATGGGATCAGGATGATAGTGACCCAGCAAGTGTGAGGAGATCAGGGTGATAGTGACGCAGTAAGTGTGTTTGGGTCAGGGAGATAGTGACGCAGTAAGTGTGAGGGGTCAGTGAGATGGTGACGCAATAAGTGTAAAGGGGTCAGAGAGATAGTTATAGTGATGAGTAAGTGTGATGGGGTCAGGGTGATAGTGACGCAGCGAGTGTGAGGGGTCAGGGAGATAGTGACGCAGTATGTGTGTGGGATCAGGATAATAGTGACACAGTAAGTGTGATGGGTTCAGGGTGACAGTGACGCGGTAAGTGTGAGGGAGTCAGGGTGATAGTGACGCAGGAAGTGTGAGTGGTCATGGAGATAGTGACGCAGTAATTGTGAAGGTATCAGGGTGATAGTGACACAGTAAGGGTGATGGGATCAGGGAGATAGTGACGCAGTAAGTGTGATGGAGTCAGGATGATAGTGACACAGTAAGGGTGATGGGATCAGAGTGATAGTGATGCAGTAAGTGTGATGGGATCAGGGAGATAGTGACGCAGTAAGTGTGAGGGGGTCAGGTTGATAGTGACGCATTAAGTGAGAGGGGATCAGGATGATAGTGACACAGTAAGTGTGAGGGGGCAGGGTGATAGTGATGCAGTAAGTGTGATGGGGTCAGGGTGTTAGTGACGCAGTAAGTGTGATGGTGTCAGGGTGATAGTGATGCATTAAGTGTGAGGGGATCAGGGTGATAGTGATGCAGTAAGTGTCATGGGTTCAGGGTGATAGCGACACACGAAGTGTGAGGGTTCAGGGTGACAATGACGCAGTAAGTGTGATGGCGTCAGGGTGACAGTGACTCAGTAAGAGTGAGACGGCCATGGTGATAATGACGCAGTAAATGTGAGGGGGTCAAGGTGATAGTGACACAATAAGTGGGAGGGGTCATGGTGATAATGACGCAGTAAGTGTGATGGGGTCAGGGTGATAGTGAAGCAATAAGTGTGATGGGGTCAGAGTGATAGTGACACAGCAAGTGTGATGGGGTGAGACTGATAGCCATGCAGTAAGTGTGATGGGGTCAGGGTGATAGTGTCGCAGTAAGTGTGATGAGGTCAGGGTGATAGTGATGCAGTAAGTGTGATGGGGTCAGGGTGATAGTGATGCAGTAAGTGTGAGGGGGTCAGTGTGATAGTGACACAGTAAATGTGAGGAGGTCATGGTGATAATGATGCAATAAGTGTGAGTGGCTCTGGGTGATTTTGACGCAGTGAGTGTGATGGGATCAGTGTGATAGTGACACAGGAAGTGTAAGGGGGTCAGAGTGACAGTGACGCAGGAAGTGTGATGGGGTCAGGGCGACAGTGACTCAGTAAGTGTGATGGGGCCATGGTGATAATGACGCAGTAAATGTGAGGGGGTCAGGGTGATAGTGACACAGTAAGTGTGAGGGGGTCATGGTAATAATGACGCAGTAAGTGTGATGGGGTCAGGGTGATAGTGATGCATTAAGTGTGAGGGGATCAGGGTGATAGTGATGCAGTAAGTGTCATGGGTTCAGGGTGATAGCGACACACGAAGTGTGAGGGTTCAGGGTGACAATGACGCAGTAAGTGTGATGGCGTCAGGGTGACAGTGACTCAGTAAGAGTGAGACGGCCATGGTGATGATGACGCAGTAAATGTGAGGGGGTCAAGGTGATAGTGACACAATAAGTGGGAGGGGTCATGGTGATAATGACGCAGTAAGTGTGATGGGGTCAGGATGATAGTGAAGCAATAAGTGTGATGGGGTCAGAGTGATAGTGACGCAGCAAGTGTGATGGGGTGAGACTGATAGCCATGCAGTAAGTGTGATGGGGTCAGGATGATAGTGCCGCTGTAAGTGTGATGGTGTCAGTGTAATAGTGACGCAGTTAATGTGATGGGGTCAGGGTGATAGTGATGCAGCAAGTGTGAGGGGGTCAGTGTGATAGTGACAGAGTAAGTGTGAGGAGGTCATGGTGATAATGATGCAATAAGTGTGAGTGACTCTGGGTGATTTTGACGCAGTGTGTGTGATGGGATCAGAGTGTTAGTGATGCAGGAAGTGTGAGGGGGTCAGGGAGATTGTGATGCAGTAAGTGTGATGGGGTCAGGGTGATAGTGATGCAGTAAGTGTGAGGGGGTCAGTGTGATAGTGACACAGTAAGTGTGAGGAGGTCATAGTGATAATGATGCAATAAGTGTGAGTGGCTCTGGGTAATTTTGACGCAGTGAGTGTGATGGGATCAGAGTGATAGTGACGCAGGAAGTGTGAGGGGGTCAGAGTGATAGTGACGCAGGAAGTGTGAGGGGGTCAGAGTGATAGTGACGCAGTAAGTGTGATGGGATCAGGGCGACAGTGACTCAGTAAGTGTGATGGGGCCATGGTGATAATGACGCAGTAAATGTGAGGGGGTCAGGGTGATAGTGACACAGTAAGTGTGAGGGGGTCTTGGTAATAATGACGCAGTAAGTGTGATGGGGTCAGGGTGATAGTGACGCAATAAGTGTGATGGGGTCTGAGTGATAGTGACGCAGCAAGTGTGATGGGGTGAGACTGATAGCCATGCAGTAAGTGTGATGGGGTCAGGGTGATAGTGCCGCTGTAAGTGTGATGGTGTCAGTGTAATAGTTACGCAGTTAATGTGATGGGGTCAGGGTGACAGTGATGCAGCAAGTGTGAGGGGGTCAGTGTGATAGTGACACAGTAAGTGTGAGGAGGTCATGGTGATAATGTTGCAATAAGTGTGAGTGGCTCTGGGTGATGGGATCAGAGTGTTAGTGACGCAGGAAGTGTGAGGGGCCAGGGAAATTGTGATGCAGTAAGTGTGATGGGATCAGGGTGAGAGTGATGCAGTAAGTGTGATGGGATCAGGGTGATAGTGACGCAGTAAGTGTGATGGGGTCAGGGTGACAGTGACTCAGTAAGTGTGAGAGGGCCATGGTGATAATGACGCAGTAAATGTGAGGGGGTCAGGGTGATAGTGACACAGTAAGTGTCAGGGGGTCATGGTGATAATGATGCTGTAAGTGTGAGGGAGTAAGGGAGACAGTGACACAGTAATTGTGATGGGGTCAGGGTGTTAGTGACGCAGTAAGTGTGATCGTGTCAGGGTGATAGTGATGCATTAAGTGTGAGGGGATCAGGGTGATATCGACACACTAAGTGTGAGGGTTCAGGGTGATAGTGATGCAGTAAGTGTAAGCGGATCAGGGTGACAATGACGCAGTAAGTGTGATGGGATCTAGGACATAGTGATGCAGTAAGAGTGAGCGGATCAGGATGATGTTGATGCAATAAGTGTGAGGGGGCAGGATGATAGTGATACAGTAAGTGAGAGGCGTTCAGGGTGATAGTGACACAGTAATTGTGATGGGGTCAGGGTGATAGTGACGCACTAAGTGTGAGGGTTCAGGGTGATAGCAATGCAGTAAGTGTGAGTGGGTCAGTGTGATAGTGATGCATTAAGTGTGATGGGGTCAGGGTGATTTTGATGCACTAAGTGTGATGGGATTTGCGTGATAGTGGCACAGTCACTGTGATGGGGTCAGGGTGATCGTGACGCAGTAAGTGTGAGGGGATCAGTGTGATAGTGACTCAGTACGTGTGAGAGGGTAAGGGAGACAGTGACCCATAATTTTGATGGGGTCAGCGTGTTAGTGACGCAGTAAGTGTGATGGTGTCAGGGTGATAGTGATGCATTAAGTGTGAGAGGATCAGGGTGATAGTGATGCAGTCAGTGTGATGGGTTCAGGGTGATAGCGACACACTAAGTGTGAGCGTTCAGGGTGATATTCGATGCAGTAAGTGTGAGTGTGTCAGGGTGACAATGACGCAGTAAGTGTGATGGGGTCAGTGTGTTAGTGACTCGGTAAGTGCGATTGTGTCAGGGTGATAGTGATGCATTAAGTGTCATGGGTTCAGGCTGATAGCGTCACACTAAGTGTGAGGGTTAATGGTGACAATAACGCAGTAAGTGTGATGGGGTCAGGGTGATAGTGATGCAGTAAGTGTGATGTGGTCAGGGTGATAGTGAAACACTAATTGTGAGGTATCAGGGTGATATTGATGCAATAAGTGTGAGCTGGTCATGGTGACAATGATGCAGTAAGTGTGATGGGGTCAAGGAGATAGTGACGCAGTAAGAGTGAGTGGATCAGGATAATGGTGATGCAGTAAGTATGATGGGGTCAGGGTGATAGTGACGCAGTAACTGTGATGGGGTCAGGGTGATTGTGACGCAGTAAGTGTGAGAGGATCAGTGTGATAGTGATTTAATGAGTGTGAGGGGGTCAGGGAGACAGTGACCCAGGAATTGTGATGGGGTCAGGGTATTAGTAACACAGTAAGTGTGATGGGGTCAGGGTGATAGTGACACAGTAAGTGTGAGGGGATGAGGATGATAGTGATGCAGTAAGTGTGATGGTTCAGGGTAATAGCGACACACTAATTGTAGGGTTCAGGGTGATATCGATGCAGTAAGTGTGAGCAGGTCAGGGTGACAATGACGCAATAAGTGTGATGGGGTCAAAGAGATAGTGACGCAGTAAGTGTGAGTGCATCAGGATGATGGTGATGCAGTAAGTGTGATGGGTTCAGGGTAATAGCAACACACTAATTGTGAGGGTTCAGGGTGATATCGATGCAGTAAGTGTGAGCGGGTCAGGGTGACAATGACGCAGTAAGTGTGATGGGATCAAGGAGATAGTGACGCAGTAAGTATGAGTGGATCAGGATGATGTTGATGCAATAAGTGTGATGGGGTCAGGATGATAGTGACGCAGTAAGTGTGAGGGGGTCAGGGTGATAGTGACACAGTAAGTGTGAGGGGGTCATGGTAATAATGACGCAGTAAGTGTGATGGGGTCAGGGTGATAGTGACGCAGCAAGTGTGATGGGGTGAGACTGATAGCCATGCAGTAAGTGTGATGGGGTCAGGGTGATAGTGCCGCTGTAAGTGTGATGGTGTCAGTGTAATAGTGACGCAGTTAATGTGATGGGGTCAGGGTGATAGTGATGCAGCAAGTGTGAGGGGGTCAGTGTGATAGTGACACAGTAAGTGTGAGGAGGTCATGGTGATAATGATGCAATAAGTGTGAGTGGCTCTGGGTGATTTTGACGCAGTGTGTGTGATGGGATCAGAGTGTTAGTGATGCAGGAAGTGTGAGGGGGTCAGGGAGATTGTGATGCAGTAAGTGTGATGGGATCAGGGTGATAGTGATGCAGTAAGTGTGAGGGGGTCAGTGTGATAGTGACACAGTAAGTGTGAGGAGGTCATGGTGATAATGATGCAATAAGTGTGAGTGGCTCTGGGTAATTTTGACGCAGTGAGTGTGATGGGATCAGAATGATAGTGACGCAGGAAGTGTGAGGGGGTCAGAGTGATAGTGACGCAGGAAGTGTGAGGGGGTCAGAGTGATAGTGACGCAGTAAGTGTGATGGGGTCAGGGCGACAGTGACTCAGTAAGTGTGATGGGGCCATGGTGATAATGACGCAGTAAATGTGAGGGGGTCAGGGTGATAGTGACACAGTAAGTGTGAGGGGGTCTTGGTAATAATGACGCAGTAAGTGTGATGGGGTCAGGGTGATAGTGACGCAATAAGTGTGATGGGGTCAGAGTGATAGTGACGCAGCAAGTGTGATGGGGTGAGACTGATAGCCATGCAGTAAGTGTGATGGGGTCAGGGTGATAGTGCCGCTGTAAGTGTGATGGTGTCAGTGTAATAGTTACGCAGTTAATGTGATGGGGTCAGGGTGATAGTGATGCAGCAAGTGTGAGGGGGTCAGTGTGATAGTGACACAGTAAGTGTGAGGAGGTCATGGTGAAAATGA
Source organism: Chiloscyllium plagiosum (assembly GCF_037043375.1). Classification (NCBI taxonomy): domain Eukaryota; kingdom Metazoa; phylum Chordata; class Chondrichthyes; order Orectolobiformes; family Hemiscylliidae; genus Chiloscyllium; species Chiloscyllium plagiosum. The sequence continues at coordinate 46,405,227 of NW_028270181.1, forward strand.
TGCAATAAGTGTGAGTGGCTCTGGGTGATGGGATCAGAGTGTTAGTGACGCAGGAAGTGTGAGGGGGTCAGGGAGATTGTGATGCAGGAAGTGTGATGGGATCAGGGTGAGAGTGACGCAGTAAGTGTGAGGGGGTCAGGATGGTAGTGTCACAGTAAGTGCGAGGGGGTCATGGTGATAATGACGCAGTAATTGTGATGGGTTCAGGGTGTTAGTGACGCAGTAAGTTTGCAGGGGTCAGGGAGATTATGGCGCAATAAGTGTATCCAGACAAGCTATGTTCCCCTGTATCCCATTCCTCCTGACCTTCTGAATGAGCCTACCATGGGGAACCTTATCAAATGTCTTGCTGACATCCATATACACCACATCCACAGCTCGATCCTCACCAACTTTTCTAGTCACATCCTCAAAGACCTCGATGAGATTTGTGAGGCATGACCTGCCCCTCACAAGGCCGTGTTGACTGCATTTAATCAAACCATGCTCTTCCAGATGGTCATAAATCCTATCCCTCAGAAACGTTTCTAACACCTTGCAGACGACAGACGTGAGACTTACTGGTCTGTAATTGCCGGGGATTTCCCTATTTCCTTTCTTGAAGAGAGGAATTACATTTGCCTCTCTCCAGTCCTCAGGTATGACTCCAGTGGAGAGCGAGGATGCAAAGATCTTCGCAATTGGCGAAGCAATTGCATTTCTCGTTTCCCAAAGCAGCCGAGGACAAATCTGGTCCGGGCCTGGCGACTGGTCAATCTTAATGTTTGACAAAATGTTCAGCACATCAGCTTCCTCTGTCTCTGCCCATTCCAGCATGCACACCTGCTCTTCAAAGGTTTCATTCACTACAAAGTTTGTTTCTTTCGTAAAGACAGAAGCAAAAAACTTATTTAGGGCTTCCCCTACCTCCTCAGACTCCACACACAAATTCCCTATGCTATCCCTGATCGGCCCTACTCTTTCTTTGACCATTCTCTTATTCCTCACATAAGTGTAAAATGCCTTTGTGTTCTCCCTAATCCGTACCCGCTCCTGGCTCTCCTCAGACCATTTCTGAGCTCCTTCCTCACCTGCCTGTAATCCTCTAGAGCTGAGCTTGACCCTAGCGTCCTCCACCTTATGTAAACTACCTTCTTCCTTTTGACAAGAAGCTCCACCGCTCTCGTCATCCAAGGTTCCTTTATCTTACCCCTTCTTGCCTGTCTCAGTGGGACTTGCAACAACTGTTCCTTAAACAGTCTCCACATGTCTATAGTGCCTTTACCATGGAACAATTGCTCCCAATCCATGCTTCGTAACTCATGTCTAATCGCATCATAGTTTCCTCTTCCCCAATTAAATATCCTCCCATTTTGCCTAATCCTCTCCTTCTCCATAGCTATGTGGAATGTGAGGCACTTGTGGTCACTATCAACAAAATGCTCTCCCACCACAAGATCTGATACCTGCCCTGGCTCGTTTCCGAGCACCAAGTCTAGAATGGCCTCTCCCCTCGTCGGCCTCTCAACGTACTGAGTTAGGAAACCCTCCTGAACACACCTTACAAAAACAGCTCCATTCAAATCTTCTGCTCGAAGGAGGTTCCAATCAATATTGGGAAAGTTAAAGTCACCCATTACAACAACCCTACTACGTCCACACTTTTCCAAAATCTGCCGAGCTATGCTTTCTTCCATCTCCCTGCTGCTATTGGGGGGCCTGTAGTAAACCCCTAACGAGGTGACTGCTCCCTTGCTGTTCCCTAATTTCCCCCCATACTGACTCGGTAGGCAGATCTTCCTCAACAATGGGAGCTTCTGTAGCTGTGATACCCTCTCTGATTACTAGTGCTACACCCACTCCTCTTTTTCCCCCCTCCCTATTCTTTTTAAATGCTCTAAACCCTGGAACATCCAGCAACCATTCCTGCCCCTGAGAAACCCATGTCTCTGTTATAGGACAACATCATAGCACCAGGTACTGATCCATGCTCTAAATTCATCACTTTTATTTCTGATACTCCTTGCGTTAAAGCAAACACACTTTAACGATCCCTAGGTTCCTTGCCAGGAAAATCCTTCCCACTAGCTGGTCTACCTCTTGCTATTGCCTCATCTGCATCAACTCTCACCTCCGGTATACAGCTCAGGTTCCCACCCCCCTGCCATACTAGTTTAAACCCTCTCGAACTACTCGAGCAAACCTTCCACCCAGGACATTGGTCCCCTTCCAGTTCAGATGCAATGCGTCCTTCTTGTACAGGTCCCTCCTTCCCCAGAAGGCATCCCAATTATCTACATATCTGAAGCCCTCCCTCCTACACCAGCTGCACAGCCACGTATTAAACTGCGCCCTCTCCCTGTTCCTCACCTCGCTATCTCGTGGCACCGGTAGTAAACTAGAGAACATTACTCTGTTCATCCTGCTTTGCAGCTTCCATCCTAACTCCCTGAAATCACTTTTTATATCCTCGATCCTTTTCCTGGCTATATCATTAGTGCCAATACGAAACACGATTTCAGGCTGTTCGCCCTCTGCTTTTAGAACCTTATACCACGATCGGAGACGTCCCGGACTTACTGTGTTCCTATCTCCCTGACCCCATCACACTTACTGCGTCACTATCACCCTGATTCCCTCACACTTACTGCATCACTATCTCCCGGATCATCTCACACTTACTGTGTCACTAACTCCCTGACCTCCTCACACTTACTGCGTCACTATCACATTGATCCCATCACACTTACTGCATCACTATCAACCTGACCCCTCACACTTATTGCATCACTATCACCCTGATCTCATCACACTTACTAAGTCACTATCACCTTGATCCCATCACACTTATTGCATCACTATCAACCTGATCTCATCACACTTACAAAGTCACTATCACCCTGATCCCATCACACTTACTGTATCACTATCACCCTGACCCCCTCACACTTACTGCGACAGTATCACCATGACCCCATCACACTTACTGCATCACTATCACCATGACCCTCTCACACTTACTGCATCGCTATCACCCTGACCCCTCACACTTAATGCACCACTATCACCATGACCCCATCACATGAAGTGCGTCACTATCACCCTGAACCTATCACACCTAATGCATCACTCTCACCCTGACCCCTCACACTTACTGCATCACTATCAACCTGACCCCCTCACACTTACTGCGTCAATATCACCCTGACCCCATCACACTTACTGCATCACTATCACCCTGACCCCTCACACTTACTGCATCCCTATCACCCTGATCCCCTCACACTTACTGCGTCACTATCACCATGAACCCCATCACATTTACTGTGTCACTATCACACTGACCCCCTCACACTTACTGCATCACTATCATCCTGATCCACTCAGACTTACTGCGTCAATATCACCCTGATCCAATCACACTTACTGCGTCACTATCACTCTGAAACCATCACACTTACTGCGTCACTATCACACTGATCCCATCACACTTACTGCATCACTATCACCCTGACCCCTCACACTTACTGCATCCCTATCACCCTGATCCCCTCACACTTACTGCGTCACTATCACCATGAACCCCATCACATTTACTGTGTCACTATCACACTGACCCCCTCACACTTACTGCATCACTATCATCCTGATCCACTCAGACTTACTGCGTCAATATCACCCTGATCCAATCACACTTACTGCGTCACTATCACCCTGATCCCCTCACACTTACTGCTTCACTATTACCCTGACCCCCTCACACTTACTGTACCACTATCACCCTGATCCCCTCACACTTACGGCGTCACTATCACCCTGACGCCATCACACTGACTGCGTCACTATCACCCTGATCCTCTCACACCTACTGCGTCACTATATCCCTGACCCCCTCACACTTACTGCGGCACAATCTCCCTGACACCTGCACACTTACTGCGTCACTAACACCCTGACCCCATCACAATTACTGCTTCACTGTCTCCCTGACCCCCTCACACTTACTGAGTCACAATTACACTGACCCCCTCACACTTACTGCAGCACTCTCACCCTGATCCCATCACACTTACTGCATCACTCTCACCCTGATCCCATCACACTTACTGCTCACTATCACCCTGATCCCATCACAATTACTGCGTCAAAATCACCCAGAGCCACTAACACTTACTGCATCATTATCACCATGACCCCCTCACACTTACTGTGTCATGATCACCCTGACCCAATCACACTTACGGTATCACTATCACCCTGAATCCATCACACTTACTGCATCAATATCACACTGATCCCCTCACACTCACTCTGTCACTATCTCCCTGACGCCCTTACTTACTGCGTCACTATCACCCTGATCCCCTCACATTTACTGCGTCATTATTCCCATGACCCCCTCACACTTACTGTGTCTATATCACACTGACCCCATCACACGTTCTGCGTCATTATCACCATGACCCCCTCACACTTACTGTGTCATTATCACCATGATCCTCTCACACTTACTGAGTCAATATCACCCCGATCCCCTCACACTTACTGCGTCACTATCACACTGATCCCATCACACTTACTGCATTACTATCACCCTGACCCAATCACACTTAATGCATCACTATCACCCGGACCCCATCACACGTACTGCATCACTATCATTCTGACCCATCACACTTAATGCATCACTACCATCCTGAGCCCATCACAGTTACTGCGTCACTATCACACTGACCTGTTCACACTTACTGCATCACTATCACCCTGACCCCATCACACTTACTGCGTCACTATCACACTGATCCCCTCACACTTACTGTGTCACTATCAACCTGACCCCATCACACTTACTGTGTCACTATCACCCTGATCTCGTCGCACTTACTGCATCACTATTACCCTGACCCGCTCACACTTACTGCATCACTATATCCCTGATCCCCTCACATTTACTGCGGCATAATCTCCCTGACCCCTGCACACTTACTGCGTCACTAACAACCTGACCCCATCACAATTACTGCGTCACTGTCTCCCTGACACCCTCACACTTACTGACTCACTATCACACTGATCCCATCACACTTACTGTGTCACTATCACCCTTATCCCCACACACTTATTGCATCGCTGTCAATCTGACCCATCACACTTACTGCGTCACTATCACCCTGACCCCATCACACTTACTGCGTCACTATCACCCTGACACCATAACACTTACTGCATCACGATCACCCTGATCCCCTCACACTTACTGCGTCACTATCACCATGAACCCCATCACACTTACTGTGTCATTATCACCATGACCCCCTCACACTTACTGAGTCACTATCACTCTGAGCCCCTCACACTTACTGCGTCACGGTCACCCTGACCCCTCACACTTACTGCATCACTATCACCCTGACCCCTCACACTTACTGCATCACTATCACCCTGACCCCATCACACTTACTGCGTCACTATCACCCTGACACCATAACACTTACTGCATCCCTATCACCCTGATCCCCTCACACTTACTGCGTCACTATCACCATGAACCCCATCACACTTACTGTGTCATTATCACCATGACACCCTCACACTTACTGAGTCACTATCATTCTGAGCCCCTCACACTTACTGCGTCACGGTCACCCTGACCCCTCACGCTTACTGCATCACTATCACCCTGACCCCATCACACTTACTGCGTCACTATCACCCTGACACCATCACACTTACTGCATCCCTATCACCCTGATCCCCTCACACTTACTGCGTCACTATCACCATGAACCCCATCACACTTACTGTGTCACTATCACACTGACCCCCTCACACTTACTGCGTCATTATCACCATGACCCCATCACACTTACTGTGTCACTATCACACTGACCCCCTCACACTTACTGTGTCATTATCACCATGACCCCCTCACACTTACTGAGTCACTATCACTCTGAGCCCCTCACACTTACTGCGTCACGGTCACCCTGACCCCTCACACTTACTGCGTCACTATCACACTGATCCCATCACACTTATTGTGTCACTATCACCCTGACCCCTCACACTTAATGCACCACTATCACCATGATCCCATCACACGAAGTGCGTCACTATCACCCTGAACCTATCACACTAACTGCGTCACTATCACCCTGACCCCCTCACACTTAATGCATTACTCTCACCCTGACCCCTCACACTGACTGCATCACTATCATCCTGATCCACTCACACTTACTGCATCACTATCACCATGAACCCCATCACACTTACTGTGTCACTATCACAGTGAGCCCCTCACACTTACTGCATCACTATCACTCTGATCCCATCACACTTACTGCATCACTATCACACTGACCCCATCAAACTTACTGCATCACTATCACCCTGATCCCATCACACTTACTGCTTCAGTATTACCCTGATCCCCTCACACTTACTGTATCACTATCACCCTGATCCCCTCACACTTACTGTGTCATTATCACCCTGACCCCATCACACTTACTGCGTCACTATCACTCTGATCCCCTCACATTTACTGCGTCACTATATCCCTGACCCCCTCACACTTACTGCGGCACAATCTCCCTGACACCTGCACACTTACTGCGTCACTATCACCCTGATCCCCTCACACCTACTGCATCACTATTACGCTGACCCCCTCACACTTACTGCGTCACTATCACCCTGACCCCATCACACTTACTGCGTCACTATCACTCTGATCCCCTCACATTTACTGCGTCACTATGTCCCTGACCCCCTCACACTTACTGCGGCACAATCTCCCTGACACCTGCACACTTACTGCGTCACTATCACTCTGATCCCCTCACATTTACTGCGTCACTATGTCCCTGACCCCCTCACACTTACTGCGGCACAATCTCCCTGACACCTGCACACTTACTGCGTCACTATCACCCTGATCCCCTCACACCTACTGCATCACTATTACGCTGACCCCCTCACACTTACTGCGTCACTATCACCCTGACCCCATCACACTTACTGCGTCACTATCACTCTGATCCCCTCACATTTACTGCGTCACTATGTCCCTGACCCCCTCACACTTACTGCGGCACAATCTCCCTGACGCCTGCACACTTACTGCGTCACTATCACACTGATCCCATCACACTTACTGCATTAATATCACCCTGACCCCATCACACTTACTGCATCACGATTACCCTGATCCCATCACACGTACTGCATCACTATCATTCTGACCCCTCACACTTAATGCATCACTATCACCCTGAGCCCATCACACTTACTGCGTCACTATCACACTGACCTGCTCACACTTACTGCATCACTATCACCCTGACCCCATCACACTTACTGCGTCACTATCACCCTGATGCCATCACACTGACTGCGTCACTATCACCCTGATCCTCTCACACCTACTGCTTCACTATTACCCTGACCCCCTCACACTTACTGTACCACTATCACCCTGATCCCCTCACACTTACGGCGTCACTATCACCCTGATCCTCTCACACCTACTGCTTCACTATTACCCTGACCCCCTCACACTTACTGTACCACTATCACTCTGATCCCCTCACATTTACTGCGTCACTATATCCCCGACCCCCTCACACTTACTGCGGCACAATCTCCCTGACACCTGCACACTTACTGCGTCACTAACACCCTGACCCCATCACAATTACTGCGTCACTGTCTCCCTGACCCCCTCACAAGTACTGAGTCACAATTACACTGACCCCCTCACACTTACTGCATCACTCTTACCCTGATCCCATCACACTTACTGCATCACTCTCACCCTGATCCCATCACACTTACTGCGTCACTATCACCCTGATCCCATCACACTTACTGCATCAAAATCACCCAGAGCCACTAACACTTACTGCATCATTATCACCATGACCCCCTCACATTTACTGTGTCACGATCACCCTAACCCAATCACACTTACTGCGTCACGATCACCCTGACCCCATCACACTTACGGCATCACTATCACCCTGAACCCATCACACTTACTGCATCAATATCACACTGATCCCCTCACACTTACTCTGTCACTATCTCCCTGACGCCCTTTCACTTTCTGCGTCAATATCACACTGACCCCATCACACTTACTATGTCACTATCAACCTGACCCCATCACACTTACTGTGTCACTATCACCCTGATCCCCTCACACTTACTGCATCACTATTACCCTGACCCTCTCACACTTCCTGCATCACTATATCCCTGATCCCCTAACATTTACTGCAGCATAATCTCCCTGACCCCTGCACTCTTACTGCGTCACCAGCACCCTGACCCCATCACAATTACTGCGTCACTGTCTCCCTGACACCCTCACACTAACTGAGTCACTATCACACTGATCCCATCATACTTACTGCATCACTATCACCCTGACCCCATCACACTTACTGCGTCACTATAACACTGATCCCCTCACACTTACTATGTCACTATCAACCTGACCCCATCACAATTACTGCGTCACTGTCTCCCTGACACCCTCACACTTACTGCATCACTATCACCATGACCCTCTCATACTTACTGCATCGCTATGACCCTGACCCCCTCACACTTAATGCACCACTATCACCCTGACCCCATCACACGAAGCGCGTCACTATCACCCTGAACCTATCACACTAACTGCGTCACTACCACCCTGACCCCTCACACCTAATGCATCACTCTCACCCTGACCCCTCATACTTACTGCATCACTATCATCCTGATCCACTCACAATTACTGCGTCAATATCACCCTGACCCCTCACACTTACTGCGTCACTATCACCCCGATCCCCTCACACTTACTGCGTCACTATCACACTGATCCCATCACACTTACTACATTACTATCACCCTGACCCAATCACATTTAATGCATCACTATCACCCGGACCCCATCACACGTACTGCATCACTATCATTCTGACCCCTCACACTTAATGCATCACTATCACCCTGAGCCCATCACAGTTACTGCGTCACTATCACACTGACCTGCTCACACTTACTGCATCACTATCACCCTGACCCCATCACACTTACTGCGTCACTATCACACTGATCCCCTCACACTTACTGTGTCACTATCAACCTGACCCCATCACACTTACTGTGTCACTATCACCTGATCTCCTCGCACTTACTGCATCACTATTACCCTGACCCGCTCACACTTACTGCATCACTATATCCCTGATCCCCTCACATTTACTGCAGCATAATCTCCCTGACCCCTGCACACTTACTGCGTCACTAACACCCTGACCCCATTACAATTACTGCGTCACTGTCTCCCTGACACCCTCACACTTACTGACTCACTATCACCCTGATCCCATCACACTTACTGTGTCACTATCACCCTGATCCCCACACACTTATTGGATCGCTATCAATCTGACCCATCACACTTACTGCGTCACTATCACCCTGACCCCCTCACACTTAATGCACCACTATCACCCTGACCCCATCACACAAAGTGCGTCACTATCACCCTGAACCTATCACACTAACTGTGTCACTATCACCCTGACCCCCTCACACTTAATGCACCACTATCACCCTGACCCCATCACACGAAGTGCGTCACTATCACCCTGAACCTATCACACTTACTGAGTCACTATCACCATGACCCCCTCACACTTAATGCACCACTATCACCCTGACCCCATCACACGAAGTGCGTCACTATCACCCTGAACCTATCACACTTACTGCGTCACTATCACCCTGACCCCCTCACACGTAATGCACCACTATCACCCTGACCCCATCACACTTACTGCGTCACTATCACCCTGATCCCATCACACTCACTGTGTCACTATCACACTGACCCCCTCACACTTACTGCGTCATTATCACCATGACCCCCTCACACTTACTGAGTCACTATCACTCTGAGCCCCTCACACTTACTGCGTCACGGTCACCCTGACCCCTCACACTTGCTGCGTCACTATCACACTGATCCCATCACACTTACTGTGTCACTATCACCCTGATCCCCACACACTTATTGCATCGCTATCAATCTGACCTATCACACTTACTGAGTCACGATCACCCTGACCCCTCACACTTAATGCACCACTATCACCATCTCCCTCATTCTCCTCCCCTCTCCCTTATTCTACTCCCCCTCATTATCCTTCCCGCCCTCATTCTCCTCCCCTCCCTCATTCTCCTCCTCTCCCTCAATCTCCTTCCTCCCCCTCCCTCATTCTCCTTCCCTATCCCTCATTCTCCTTCCCCTACCCCTCCCTCATTCTCCTCCCCACTCCCTCCTTCCCTCTCCCTCTCCCTCATTCTCCTTCCCCCTCCCTCACTCTCATTCTCCGTCCTTCTCACCCTCATTCTCCGTCCTCCTCCCTCCCCGTCATTCTCCGTCCTCCTCCCTCACCCTCATTCTCCTTCCCCCTCCCTCATTCTCCCTCCCCCTCATTCTTCTTCCCCCTTCATCCCTCTCATTCTCCATCCCCCTCGCTCCCTCCCTCATTCTCCTCCCCTCCCTCATTCTCCTTTCATCTCCCCCTCACCTCCCTCATTATCCTTCCTCCTCCCTCATTCTCCTTCCCCTCCCTCAATTTCCTTCCCCCTCCCTCATACTCATTCTCCTCCCCCTCCCTCCCACTCATTCTCCTTCCCTCTCCCTCATTCTCCTCCCCATCTCCCTCTCCCTCATTCTCCTCCCCCTCCCTCTTCTTCATTCTCCTCCCCTCCCTCTCCCTCTCCCTCACTCTCCTCCCCTCCCTCTCCCTCACTCTCCTCCCCTCCCTCTCCCTCACTCTCCTCCCCTCCCTCTCCCTCACTCTCCTCCCCTCTCCCTCACTCTCCTCCCTCCTCCCTCTACCTCTTCCTCATTCTCCTCCCCTTCCCTCTCCCTCATTCTCCTCCCCTTCCCTCTCCCTCATTCTCCTCCCCCTTCCCTCTCCCTCTCCCTCATTCTCCTCCCCTTCCCTCTCCCTCATTCTCCTCCCCCTTCCCCCTCCCCCTCCCTCTTTCTCCTCCCCCCTCATTCTCCTCCCCTCCCTCTCCCTTATTCTCCTCCCCTTCCCGCATTCTCCTCCCCTCCCTCATTCTCCTCCCCCTCCCTCTCCCTCATTCTCCTCCCCCTCCCTCTCCCTCATTCTCCTCCCCCTCCCTCTCCCTCATTCTCCTCCACCCTCCCTCATTCTCCTCCACCCTCCCTCATTCTCCTTCCCCGACCATCATTCTCCTTTTTCTCCTTCATTCTCCTTCCCCTCCCTCATTCTACTTGCCCCTCCCTCAATTTCCTTCCTCCTCCCTCATTCTCATTCTCCTTCCCCCTCCCTCTCCCTCTCCCTCATTTTCCTCCCCCTCACTTCTCCTCCCTCCACCTCCCCCATTCTCCTCCCCTCCCTCATTCTCCTTCCCCTCCCTCTCCCTCTAACTCATTCTCCTTCCCCCTCCCCCTTTCTCTTTCTCCTCCCACTCCCTCTTTCACCTCCCCTCCCTCTTTCACCTCCCTCATTCTCCTCCCCCCTCATTCTCCTCCCACCTCCCTCATTCTCCCCCTCATTCTCCTTCCCCCACCCTCCCCATCCCCCTCCCCCACCCCCTCCCCACCCCCCTCCCTCATTCTCCTTCCCCCCCCTTCCCCTCCCTCATTCTCCTTCCCTCATTCTCCATCCCCCACCCCCTCCCCATCCCTCCCCATCCCCCCCTTCATTCTCCTTTCCCCTCCCCTTTCCCCTCCCTCACCCTCCTTCCCCCTCCCTCACCCTCAGTCTCCTTCCCCTCCCTCTCTCTCATTCTCCTCCGCTCCCTCTCCCTCATTCTCCTCCGCCCTCCCTCTCCCTCATTCTCCTCCCCCCTCCCTCACCCTCATTCTCCTCCCCCTCCCTCACCCTCATTCTCCTCCCCCCTCCCTTATTCTTCCTCCCTCTCCCTCATTCTCCTCCCCCTCCCTCACCCTCATTCTACTCCCCCCTCCCTCACCCTCATTCTTCCTCCCTCTCCCACATTCTGCTTTCCTCTCCCTCATTCACCTTCATTCTCACCCTCATTCTCCTTCCCCCTCCCTCATTCTCTTCCCCCTCCCTCATTCTCCTCCCCCTCCCTCATTCTCCTCACCCACCCTCATTCTCCTCCCCCTCCCTCATTCTCCTTACCCCTACCACATTCTCCTTCCCTCATTCTCCTTTCATCTCCCTCACCCTCATTCTCCTTCCCCCTCCCTCACCCTCATTCTCCTTCCCCTTCCTCATCCTCATCATCCTTCCCTCACCCTTATTTTCCTACGCCCACCCTCATTCTCCTCCCCCTCCCTCTCCCTCATTCTCCTCCTCCTCCCTAATTCTTCTTCTCTCCCTCATTCTCCTTCCCTCTCCCCCTCCTTCATTCTCCTTCCCCCTTCCTCATCCTCATTCTGCTTCCCTCTCCCTCTTTCACCCCCCCCCTCCCTCATTCTCCTCCCCTCCCTCTCCCTCTCCCTCATTCTCCTCCCCCTCCCTCTCCCTCATTCCCCTCCCCTTCCTCTCCCTCATTCTCCTTCCCCCTCCCTCTCCCTCACCCTCATTCTCCTCCCCCTCCCTCTCCCTCATTCTTCCCCCTCTCCCTCATTCTCCACCCCCTCCCTCTCCCTCATTCTCCTTCCCCCACCCTCATTCTCCTTCCCCCACCCTCATTCTCCTCCCCCTTTCTCTCCCTCATTCTCCTCCCCCTTTCCCTCCCTCTCCCTCATTCTCCTCCCACCTCCCTCTCCCTCATTCTCCTCCCCCTCCCTCTCTCTCAGCCTCATTCTCCTCCCCCTCTCTCCCTCTCCCTTATTCTCCTCCCCTCCCCTCTTCCTCATTCTCCTCCCCCTCCCTCTCCCTCATTCTCCTCCTCTCCCCTCTCCCTCATTCTCCTCCCCTCCCCTCTCCCTCTTTCTCCTCCCCCTCTCTCCCTCATTCTCCTCCCCTCCCTCTCCCTCATTCTCCTTCCCCCTCCCTCTCCCTCATTCTCCTTCCCCCTCCCTCTCCCTCATTCTGCTCTCCCCTTCCCTCTCCCTCTCCCTCATTCTCCTTCCCCCTCCCTCATTCTCCTTCCCTCTCCCTCATTCTCCTCCTCCTCCCTCATTCTTCTCCCCCTCCCACATTCTATTTCCTCCTCCCCCTCCCTCCCTCATTCCCCTTCCCTATCTCTTATTCTCCATCCCCCTCCCTCACCCTCATTCTCCATCCCCCTCCCTCATCCTCATTCACCTTCCCCCTCCCTCATCCTCATTCATCTTCCCCCTCCCTCTCCCTCATTCTCCTCCCCCTCTCCCTCAGCCTCCCCCTCCCTCTCCCTCATTCTCCTCCTCCTCCCTCATTCTTCTCCCCCTCCCACATTCTATTTCCTCCTCCCCCTCCCTCCCTCATTCCCCTTCCCTATCTCTTATTCTCCATCCCCCTCCCCCTCCCTCATTCTCCTCCCACCTCCCTCATTCTCCCCCTCATTCTCCTTCCCCCACCCTCCCCATCCCCCTCCCCCACCCCCTCCCCACCCCCCTCCCTCATTCTCCTTCCCCCCCCTTCCCCTCCCTCATTCTCCTTCCCTCATTCTCCATCCCCCACCCCCTCCCCATCCCTCCCCATCCCCCCCCTTCATTCTCCTTTCCCCTCCCCTTTCCCTCCCTCACCCTCCTTCCCCCTCCCTCACCCTCAGTCTCCTTCCCCCTCCCTCTCTCTCATTCTCCTCCGCTCCCTCTCCCTCATTCTCCTCCGCCCTCCCTCTCCCTCATTCTCCTCCCCCCTCCCTCACCCTCATTCTCCTCCCCCTCCCTCACCCTCATTCTCCTCCCCCCTCCCTTATTCTTCCTCCCTCTCCCTCATTCTCCTCCCCCTCCCTCACCCTCATTCTCCTCCCCCCTCCCTCACCCTCATTCTTCCTCCCTCTCCCACATTCTGCTTTCCTCTCCCTCATTCACCTTCATTCTCACCCTCATTCTCCTTCCCCCTCCCTCATTCTCCTCCCCCCTCCCTCATTCTCCTCACCCACCCTCATTCTCCTTACCCCTACCACATTCTCCTTCCCTCATTCTCCTTTCATCTCCCTCACCCTCATTCTCCTTCCCCCTCCCTCACCCTCATTCTCCTTCCCCTTCCTCATCCTCATCATCCTTCCCTCACCCTTATTTTCCTACGCCCACCCTCATTCTCCTCCCCCTCCCTCTCCCTCTCCCTCATTCTCCTCCTCCTCCCTAATTCTTCTTCTCTCCCTCATTCTCCTTCCCTCTCCCCCTCCTTCATTCTCCTTCCCCCTTCCTCATCCTCATTCTGCTTCCCTCTCCCTCTTTCACCTCCCCCTCCCTCATTCTCCTCCCCTCCCTCTCCCTCTCCCTCATTCTCCTCCCCCTCCCTCTCCCTCTCCCTCATTCTCCTCCCCCCTCCCTCTCCCTCATTCCCCTCCCCTTCCTCTCCCTCATTCTCCTTCCCCCTCCCTCTCCCTCACCCTCATTCTCCTCTCTCCCATCCCTCCTCATTCTCCTTCCCCTTCCCTCACCTCCTTCCCTCCTTCCTCCCTCCCTCTCCCTCATTCTCCCCCCTCTCCCTCATTCTCCTCCCCATCCCTCTCCCTCATTCTCCTTCCCCCACCCTCATCCTCCTTCCCCCGCCCTCATTCTCCTCCCCCTTTCTCTCCCTCATTCTCCTCCCCCTCCCCCTCCCTCTCCCTCATTCTCCTCCCACCTCCCTCTCCCTCATTCTCCTCCCCCTCCCTCTCTCTCAGCCTCATTCTCCTCCCCCTCTCTCCCTCTCCCTTATTCTCCTCCCCTCCCCTCTTCCTCATTCTCCTCCCCCTCCCTCTCCCTCATTCTCCTCCTCTCCCCTCTCCCTCATTCTCCTCCCCTCCCCTCTCCTCTTTCTCCTCCCCCTCTCTCTCCCTCATTCTCCTCCCCTCCCTCTCCCTCATTCTCCTTCCCCCTCCCTCTCCCTCATTCTCCTTCCCCCTCCCTCTCCCTCATTCTGCTCCCCTTCCCTCTCCCTCTCCCTCATTCTCCTTCCCCCTCCCTCATTCTCCTTCCCTCTCCCTCATTCTCCTCCTCCTCCCTCATTCTTCTCCCCCTCCCACATTCTATTTCCTCCTCCCCCTCCCTCCCTCATTCCCCTTCCCTATCTCTTATTCTCCATCCCCCTCCCTCATCCTCATTCTCCTCCCCCTCCCTCATTCTCCTTCCCCCTCATTCTCCTCCCCCGCCCTCATTCTCCTCCCCCACCCTCATTCTCCTCCCCTTCCCTCATTCTCCTCCCCCTCTCCCTCAGCCTCCCCCTCCCTCTCCCTCATTCTCCTCCTCCTCCCTCATTCTTCTCCCCCTCCCACATTCTATTTCCTCCTCCCCCTCCCTCCCTCATTCCCCTTCCCTATCTCTTATTCTCCATCCCCCTCCCCCTCCCTCATTCTCCTCCCCACTCTCCCTCCCCCTCCCTCCCCCTCCCTCTCCACCTCCCACATTCTCCTTCCCTTCCCTCATTATCCTTCCCCCTGCCTCATTCAACTTTCCCATCACCCTCCCACATTCTCCTCCCCCTCCCTCCCTCATTCTCGTCCACCCTCCCTCTCCCTCTCCCTCATTCTCCTCCCCCTCCCTCATTCTCCTCCCCTTCACTCTCCCTCTCCCTCATTCTCCTACCCCTTCCCTCTCCCTCTCCCTCATTCTACTCCCCCTCGTTCTCCTCCCCCTCTTCTCCCTTATTCTCCTTCCCACTCCCTCATTCTCCTTCCCCCTCCCACACCCTCATTCCCCTCCCTCACCCTCATTCTCCATCCCCCTCCCTCATCCTCATTCACCTTCCCCCTCCCTCTCCCTCATTCTCCTCCCCCTCTCCCTCAGCCTCCCCCTCCCTCTCCCTCATTCACCTTTGCCCCCCCCTCACCCTCATTCTCCGTCCTCCTCCCTCACCCTCATTCTCCTTCCCCCTCCACAATTCTCCTTCCCCAACCTCCCCCTCTTCCTCCTCCACCCTCCCTCTCCCTCATTCTCCTCCTCTCCCTCATTCTCCTTCCTCCTCCTCTCCCTCATTCTCCTTCCTCCTCCCCTCCCTCATTCTCCTCCCCCTCTCACTCAGCCTCCCCCTCCCTCTCACCATCCCTCTCCCCGTCCGTCATTCTCCTTCTCCCTCCCTCATTCTCCTTCCTCCACCTCTCCCTCTTTCACCTCCCCCTCCCTCATTCTCCCTCCCTCTCCCTCACTCTCCTCCCCCTCCGTCTCCCTCATTCTCCTCCCCCTCCCTCTCCCTCATTCTTCTTCCCCTCCCTCACCCTCATTCTCCTCCCCCTCCCTCTCTCTCTCCCTCATTCTCCTCCCCCTCCCTCTCCCTCATTCTCCTCCCCTCCCCCCTCCCTCTCCCTCATTCTCATTCTCCTTCCCTCTCCCTCTCCCTCATTCCCTCCCACTCCCTCATTCTCCTCCCCCTCCCTCTTCCTCATTCTCCTCCCCATCTCCCTCTTCCTCATTCTCCTCCCCCTCCCTCTTCCCCTCCCTCATTCTCCTCCCCTTCCTCTCCCTCTCCCTCATTCTCCTCCCCCCTCCCTCTGCCTCATTCTCCTCTCCCTTCCCTTTCCCTCATTCTCCTTCCCTCCCTCATTCTCCTTCCCTCTCCCTCTCCCTCATTCTCCTCCCACTCCCTCATTCTCCTCCCCCTCCCTCTCCCTCTCCCTCATTCTCCTCCCACTCCCTCATTCTCGTCCCATTCCCTCATTCTCCTCCCACTCCCTCATTCTCCTCCCCCTCCCCCTCCCACTCCCTCATTCTCCTCACCCTCCCTCTCCCTCTCCCTCATTCTCCTCCTACTCCCTCATTCTCCTTCCCCTCCCTCAATTTCCTTCCCCCTCCCTCATACTCATTCTCCTCCCCCTCCCTCTCCCTCTCACTCATTTTCCTTCTCCCTCCCTCAGTCTCCTTCCCCACGTCTCCCACTTTCTCCTTCCCCTCCCTATTTCACCTCCCCTCCCTCTTTCACCTCCCTCATTCTCCTCCCCTCCCTCTCCCTCATTCTCCTCCCACCTCACTCATTCTTCCTCCTTCATTCTTCCTCCCTCTCACACATTTTCCTTCCCTCTCCCTCATTCTCCTTCACCCTCCCTCATTCTCCTTTCATCTCCCTCTCCCTCATTCACCTTCCCCCACCCCCTCCCCGTCCCCCTCCCCCTCCCCCTCCCCGTCCCCCTCCCCCTCCCCCTCCCCGTCCCCCTCCCTCATTCTCCTTTCCCCTCCCCCTCCCCTCCCTCATTCTCCTTTCCCCTCCCACATTCTCCTCCCCTCCCTCACCCTCCTTCCCCGTCCATCATCCTCAGTCTCCTTCCCCCTCCCTCTCCCTCATTCTCCTTCTCCCTCCCTCATTCTCCTCCCCTCCCTCACCCTCATTCTCCATCCTCCTCCCTCACCCTCATTCGCCATCTTCATCCCTCACCCTCATTCTCCTTCCCCCTCACTCATTCTCCTTCCCCCTCACTCATTCTCCTCCCCTTCCCTCATTCTCCTCCCCCTCCCTCATTCTCCTTCCCCCCCTCATTCTCCTCCCCCACCCTCATTCTCCTCCCCCACCCTCATTCTCCTCCCCCACCCTCATTCTCCTCCCCCTCCCTCCTTCTCCTTACCCTCCCTCAATTTCCTTCCCCTACCTCATTCTCCTTCCCTCATTCTCCTTTCATCTCCATCTCCCTCTCCCTCACTCTCCTTCCCCCTCCCCCCCTCCCTGTCCCCATCCCCCCTCCCCCTCCCCGACCCCACTCCCCCTCCCCGTCCCCATCCCCCTCCCTCATTCTCCTTCCCCCTCCTCCTCCCCTCCCTCACCCTCCTTCCCCCTCCCTCATCCCCCTTCCGCCTCCCCCACCCTCATTCTCCTTCCCCCTCCCCTCATTCTCCTTCCCCCTCACCCTCATTCTCCTTCCCCCGCCCTCACCCTCATTCTCCTTCCCCTTCCTCATCCTAATTCTCCTTCCCCCTCCCTCACCCTCATTTTCCTTCCCCGACCCTCATTCTCCTTTTTCTCCCTCATTCTCTTTCCCCTCCCTCATTCTCTTTCCCCTCCCTCATTCTCCTTGCCCCTCCCTCATTCTCCTTGCCCCTCCCTCAATTTCCTTCCTCCTCCCTCATTCTCATTCTCCTTCCCCCACCTCTTTTTCCTCCCCCTCCCTCTCCCTCTTTCCCTCCCCCCTCCCTCTCCCTCATTCTCCTCCCCTTCCCTCTCCACTCCCTCATTCTCCTTCCCTCTCCCTCATTCTCCTCCCCACTCCCTCATTCTTCTCCCCCCTCCCTCATTCTACTCCCCCTCCCTCCCTCCCTCATTCCCCTTCCCTATCCCTCATTCTCCACCCCCCTCACCCTCCCTCATTCTCCTCCCCCTCCCTCATTCTCCTTCCCCCTCCCTCATTCTCCTCCCCCTCCCTCTCCCTCATTCTCCTCCCCCTCCCTCTCCCTCATTCTCCTCCCCCTCCCTCTCCCTCATTCACCTTCCCCCTCCCTCATTCTCCTTCCCCCTCCCTCTCCCTCATTCTCGTCCACCCTCCCTCTCCCTCTCCCTCATTCTCCTCCCCCTCCCTCTCCCTCATTCTCCTCCCCCTCCCTCTCCCTCATTCTCCTCCCCCTCCCTCTCCCTCATTCTCCTCCCCCTTCCCTCTCCCTCATTCTATTCTCCCGCATTCTCCTCCCGCTCTTCTCTCTCATTCTCCTTCCCCTCCCTCATCCTCATTCTCCTTCCCCCTCCCTCACCCTCATTCTCCTTTCCCCTCCCTCACCCTCATTCTCCTTTCCCCTCCCTCACCCTCATTCTCCTTCTTCCCCTCATTCTCCTTTCCTCTCCCTCTCCCTCATTCTTCTTCCCCACCTCTCCCTCTTTCTCCTCCACCCTCCCCCATTCTCCTTCCCCGCCCCCTCCCTCATTCTTCTCCCCCCTCATTTTCCTCCCCCTCCCTCTCCCTCACTCTCATTCTCCTCCCCCTCCCTCTCCCTCATTCTCCTTCCCTCACCCTGTCCCTCATTCTACTCCCCCTCATTCTCCTCCCCTCCCTCATTCTCCTCCCCTCCCTCATTCTCCTTCCTCCTCCCCCTCCCTCATTCTCCTTCCCCCTCCCCTCCCCCATTCTCCTTTCCTCTCCCGCTCCCTCATTCTCCTTCGCCCTCCCTCACCCTCATTCTCCGTCCTCCTCCATCACCCTCATTCTCCTTCCCCCTCCCTCACCCTCATTCTCCTTCCCCCTCCCTCACCCTCATTCTCCTTCCCCCTCCCTCAACCTCATTCTCCTTTCCCCTCCCTCACGCTCATTCTCCTTTCCCCTCCCTCACGCTCATTCTCCTTCCCCTCCCTCACGCTCATTCTCCTTTCCCCTCCGTCACCCTCATTCTCCTTTCCCCTCCCTCACCCTCATTCTCCTTCTCCCCCTCATTCTTCTTTCCCCTCCCTCACCCTCATTCTCCTTCTCCCCCTCATTCTCCTTTCCTCTCCCTCTCCCTCATTCTTCTTCCCCCACCTCTCCCTCTTTCTCCTCCACCCTCCCCCATTCTCCTTCCCCGCCCCCTCCCTCATTCTTCTTCCCCCTCCCCCTCCCTCATTCTCCTCCCCCTCACCTCCCTCATTCTCCTCCCCCTCCCCTCCCTCATTCTCCTCCCCCCTCATTCTCCTCCCCCTCCCTCTCCCTCACTCTCATTCTCCTCCCCCTCCCTCTCCCTCACTCTCATTCTCCTCCCCCTCCCTCATTCTCCTTCCCTCACCCTGTCCCTCATTCTACTCCCCCTCATTCTCCTCCCCTCCCTCATTCTCCTCCCCCTCCCTCATTCTCCTTCCTCCTCCCCCTCCCTCATTCTCCTTCCTCCTCCCCCTCCCTCATTCTCCTTCCCCCTCCCCTCCCCCATTCTCCTTTCCTCTCCCTCTCCCTCATTCTCCTTCGCCCTCCCTCACCCTCATTCTCCGTCCTCCTCCCTCACCCTCATTCTCCTTCCCCCTCCCTCAACCTCATTCTCCTTTCCCCTCCCTCAACCTCATTCTCCTTTCCCCTCCCTCAACCTCATTCTCCTTTCCCCTCCCTCAACCTCATTTCCTCTCCCTCTCCCTCATTTTCCTTCCCCCTCCCTCACCCACCCTCATTTTCCTTCCCCCTCCCTCACCCACCCTCATTCTCCTTCCCCCTCCCACATTCTCTTTCCCTCTCCCTCATTCTCCTTCCCCCTCCCCCTCCCTCATTCTTCTCCCCCCTCATTTTCCTCCCCCTCCCTCTCCCTCACTCTCATTCTCCTCCCCCTCCCTCTCCCTCATTCTCCTTCCCTCACCCTGTCCCTCATTCTACTCCCCCTCATTCTCCTCCCCTCCCTCATTCTCCTCCCCTCCCTCATTCTCCTTCCTCCTCCCCCTCCCTCATTCTCCTTCCCCCTCCCCTCCCCCATTCTCCTTTCCTCTCCCGCTCCCTCATTCTCCTTCGCCCTCCCTCACCCTCATTCTCCGTCCTCCTCCATCACCCTCATTCTCCTTCCCCCTCCCTCACCCTCATTCTCCTTCCCCCTCCCTCACCCTCATTCTCCTTCCCCCTCCCTCACGCTCATTCTCCTTCCCCCTCCCTCACGCTC